>NC_056731.1:1330121163-1330153663 GCF_019279795.1 Protopterus annectens | reverse complement strand
TTCATATAGTACCTTCAAATTCCTACCCTTCCTGAATATAGTACCCGGGTATTCACCCAGTTTATTTAATATACTAGGGTTACTTGCAAAAATAACCCATTTTTTTCGTAGTATCCCTATACAGTGGTAAATGAATGTATTATAGGTTGTAATGAACTTTGTTTCTAGTGAGTCAGGTGTGGGAAGGACACTCAATTCTGTTACTACAGAATTTCCCATATTTTCTGATGTGATCTCTTGCATGGTAACTATCTTTTTCATTGACAAAATAGGTTTATACATTCCTTTAGTACGTTTGTCACTCACTTCCAAGATCAGTCCTGAAATTAGCTCCAAAGGGTAGCCTCTCTGTGTGAACATCGTTCCCAAGAGTTGACATTCCTCTTGGAAATCCTGTTCAGTAGAAACTATACGAGCTGCTCGTACTAACTGACCTTTAATTACTGAACATTTTTGGTAAAAAGGGTGGCAGCTGGTAAAGTGTAAAAACATGTTCAAATAGGTTTCCTTCCTATGTATTTTTGCCTGATAACATTTCAAAGCAAGGTTTTTTGATAAATTAATGTCTAAGTAAGCTATCCTATCAGTATCAAAGGTGGAAGTGAAACGGAAGAAATCAGTTGAGGTGTTAAAAATATTTAATACTGTTTCACTCGAATTTTGGTTACCATTAAGCAGAATAAAGATATCATCTAGATACCGTGTGTAAAAGACTAGTTTGTTTTTAATACTGTCATTTTTGAACACATACTCAGACTCCCAGTGGGCCATCACTAAGTTAGCAATGCTAGCTCCACAAGGGGAGCCCATTGCCACACCTATTTTCTGAAGAAAGAAGTTGTCTCCAAACATAAATAAATTCTTATATAAAACAATTTCCAAGAGCTTTTTCATAAGTGAAATTTCATCTATTGTAGCCTTATTCTTAACCATAACTCGAGTTACCCACTCTATACCAGTATCTTGAGGTAAACTGGTGTAGAGGTCTTTAACATCTACGGTAAGGAAGTTGTAGTTAGGGTTGAAGTCCAAACCATTTAACTTCTCTAAAAATGACCAGGAATCCTTACAAATTTGTGATTCAAGTTTAACAAATTTTTGTAAAATAAAGTCAATTACCTTGGCACATGGGTAAGTGGGTGACCCACGTCCATCGACAAGAGGTCTCATAGGTGGATTACCCAAATCTTTATGTATTTTGGGAATTCCAAAAGGTAGGGGTACCTTAAATTGTGTAGACATATAATTGAATATATTTTGTTCAATTCGCCCCTCTATGAACATGTCTAATATACTATCCTTTATTACCGAATATGCATGATTGGTCTCTGAGCGGGAACTAACTTCATAGGCGGGGTCATCTAACAGGTCTACCATTCTGTTGTAGTAATCCATGTTATCAAAAATTACCAGTCCCCCTCCTTTATCAGGCTTACAGACTCTAATATCATGTAATTTAATATACTCCAAAAATCCCTTCTCTTTCTGTAAAATAGGATCTTCATACTAAAGATCCTATTTTTATCTAAAATAGGATCTTCATACTAAAGACCGTAGATGTTAAAGACCTCTACACCAGTATACCTCAAGATACTGGTATAGAGTGGGTAACTCGAGTTATGGTTAAGAATAAGGCTACAATAGATGAAATGTCACTTGTGAAAGAGCTCTTGGAAATTGTTTTATATAAGAATTTCTTTATGTTTGGAGACAACTTCTTTCTTCAGAAAATAGGTGTGGCAATGGGCTCCCCTTGTAGAGCTAGCATTGCTAACTTAGTGATGGCCCACTGGGAGTCTGAGTATGTGTTCAAAAATGACAGTATTAAAAACAAATTAGTCTTTTACACACGGTATCTAGATGATATCTTTATTCTGCTTAACGGTAACCAAAAGTCGAGTGAAACAGTATTAAATATTTTTAACACCTCAACTGATTTCTTCCGTTTCACTTCCACCTTTGATACTGATAGGATAGCTTACTTAGACATTAATTTATCAAAAAACCTTGCTTTGAAATGTTATCAGGCAAAAATACACAGGAAGGAAACCTATTCAAACACGTTTTTACACTTTACCAGCTGCCACCCTTTTTACCAAAAATGTTCAGTAATTAAAGGTCAATTAGTACGAGCAGCTCATATAGTTTCTACTGAACAGGATTTCCAAGAGGAATGTCAACTCTTGGGAATGATGTTCACACAGAGAGGCTACCCTTTGGAGCTAATTTCAGGACTGATCTTGGAAGTGAGTGACAAACGTACTAAAGGAATGTATAAACCTATTTTGTCAATGAAAAAGATAGTTATCATACAAGAGATCACATCAAAAAATATGGGAAATTCTGTAGTAACAGAATTGAGTGTCCTTCCCACACCTGACTCACCAGAAACAAAGTTCATTACAACCTATAATATATTCAGTTACCATTGTATAGGGATACTACGAAAAAACTGGGTTATTTTTGCAAGTAACCCTAGTATATTAAATAAACTGGGTGAATACCCGGGCACTATATTCAGGAAGGGTAGGAATTTGAAGGTACTATATGAACAACGTCGGAAAAAACAACCAAAAATAACTGGTATGTACAAATGCCAAAATTGCAATTTTTGCAAATTAGTAACTGAATCCAACAGATTTGAAATAAATAATGTTCAATATAGACTGAAGTGTAGGGCCAATTGCAACACTAGAATGGCAGTGTACCTAGCTAAATGCCAGGGGTGCCAGGCATTTTACATCGGTAAGACGGAGAGGAGACTCCGTGACCGTATGTATGAACACTCATATGCCATTAGCAGGAACAAACAAGACAATGCCCTAGCTAAACATGTGGCAGAATTTTCTGGACATCATTTCAGATTTTTAGTTATAGACCAGCCAGAGCTCGATGTTAGAGGTGGTCCTGCACCATTGCAACTCGAAGAGCTGCAACTATTCTGGCAGATTAGACTTAATGCATGCAATCTACCAGATATAAATGAGACCTGTAGTTTGAGCAGTGTGTTAAAGCTTAAAAGTCTAAAAAGATGAATTTAGGAAAATATATTAATATAGAATGTCAGATTATTCTAATTAATTATTATTCATTTTTATATACATCTGGTTTTAACATGAATTAGATATAAACATATTTTAGATAGAAGAAGCTGTAAAGTGAATTGTTGATATATGTTTTATTTATTTGTATTGAATGTTCACACTGAAATCTACTCTAGTATGGTTTTACTTATATATAAGAAATGTTCTATAGACAAAAAAGACACATATCAATATGTTATTTAGTATATACAAATAATATATATATAGATATACAGTTTTTCATATATCTACTATTTTTATATCAACTATTACCATAATTATTAGTATTATTAGAATTTCCCTTTATTCTTAGATTTATTACTACCACTATTTGGTTGTGAATGCTGTTTAGTATTTTTGCATAAGTATTTTACTATTGTCAGTGGATGGCTCTGTAATTAGAGAAGTTGGTTGCCTCTGTAAGTTAATTGATTAATCAACTAATTAACCCAGAGCGAAATGTACATATACTCACAATGTGATTACTTTTGTTGTCTGAAGAAGTTTGATGACAGAGCAAATGAAAAGCGCTTAATCTTATTAAATCTTTTTGGCTTTTACTGGTCTGCATTGGTTTTGCTGCTACCTGACTTGTTTACAGGGCCAATACTGACATGTTGCTGTGATGAACCCATAAATTTAGTGGTGTAACAGGGTTTGTTGTGACATATGTCTACTGAGGGATATGAAGTCACTAACTCAGATGGCTGTCACCATGTACTGACTGCAATCCTCAGAGTATGCTACTGCATTTCTAAAGATAGAACATATGTAAGTAACACAACACATATAAGACTCCAAACACTGACCAGTCTGCAGATAGCCCTACAGGTGGGAGTTTCCCAAACCATATAATACTGTCATGACAGATATTAAATCATGTAGACCAGCCATATCCACACAAACCCTGTTAAATCAACATTAATTCAAATGTAGAAGAGCATTACTTACATTCTGTCCTCATGTCTGGAACATGCCCCTCCTGTTTCTTGCTGTGTCTCCACAGTGTATGTTGTAAGAGGTATATACAATTACCCTCTGTGATGCTGTTTGTCAAACACCGACATGAAGTCCTGCTCACAGTGAATGAAAATGGCCAACACCCACATGATGTTCTTAGTTATAGGAGTGTGTTTCCATGCAACTGGCTATAGGAATGATACCACAGCTGTTCCACATGCAATCAGCTAGTGGGGACTGCAATTCATGCACATGTCAATTCGTGCACACGTCATCAGCTGATCATGAACATCACTTACAAAACACAAGCTGCTGCCTAAGCAAAGCAGGTGCACTTTTTCACATCCACCAGATAGGGAGTAAGAGAGACAGACAGAGACAAAGTAGGAAAGGAAGGGGCATAGAAGAGTAAGAGCTAAGCATGTTTGTGTCACACACTTACCAGTACTGTGTTTCAAACCCCTGCCTATGCATTGCTATTTAATTTTTTATGCAGTTATTGCATGTGCCACAGAGCATACATGTTGGGAGAGCTGTCCAAAGGTATCTTTGAAGGTGAGTGACATCAGCAACAGTGATAAAGGAGGGATAAGGTAAGTGTAGTACATGTGACTGTCCACAAAAGCAAGTGTCAAGGAAGACACAACCACACTCTCTCAGGGACTCCTGCACATTAACACAGTTGGCAGTGTCATGATTAGAATTCTTAACTAACTAGTTTGCTACACTATAGTATTACACCGGTATCACATGAGCCACAGAGGTTATCAGGCTGATATATGGGCAAAGGGTATGTGAAGGTGGCATGTTATAGTAGGGCAATTGGAGGTATAGTGAGTGTGAATGGGTTCCAAATCAATCTCGACACACACACACACACACACACACACACACACACACACACACACACACACACACACACACACACACACACACACACACACACACACAGACACACATTTGCCAGTACTGATATGCATGGGTTCATTGCTTCACAGGTGTGTAGTAGTTGACTCTGCCAGAAGGCTAAACAAGGCTAGGTAAAGGGTATACATTGGCATCAGGCCACATGACAATGTTCTGCAGTGTGGCTCAGGGGTGTAGTCCCGGGATTGGCCCACACAGGTGGGTATTGTATTCACCATCCACTCATCTGGGTTACTATTGTGGGTGGCCAGTGCTGTGCAATGCTTGCCATGTATGTGTTCAATATTCCATAACATGGACAGTGTCTGGGCTGTGCACATGTCCCACATGCATGTTCTGTGACATGTGAAAGTGTATCTGGGGTCTTTGGGGCATGTTGTGTGGACAGATTGTTATCATCTGATGTGGCATTCCGGACCTCATGTGGTGAGAACTGGCTATGGAACTAAAGTTGTGCCTGCACCTACATTGACAGCATGATACAGGTATTCTCTGTTGTTAGTGGCATCTGTCCATACAGGACATGTATAAGGCATGGTATTTCCTTTGTGGGTTACATTTGCAGACTCTACAGTTGTCGCACGCATCCAGTGGGGAACATAGCAAAGGACCACTGTAAGCAATTATTTGCCTATTGTAAGGAAGGAACAGGGTGACATATCCTCTGTTGTCCATTGCAATCACACCATGGTTACTATCTGTGGGCAATATGCAGGGAATTTCCAATATAGTGGTTGTTGCCTAGCCAAGTGTTTGTGTATGAAACATGGGTGGAGAGTGTTCTCTGGGTAATACAAGGGTTGCCTATATTGTTCACCAATCCATGATGTCACATGTAGGGGTATGGGTTTTCGACAACAGCCTCTCTGCTGTTTGACATCTGTTGTCTTTGTAAGGTGGACACTGTGACATATAGTAGGTCCTCAATATAAGAAATTTGCAAAACCAGCTCCACAATGAGTCCTGTTATTACACAATCACAGCTACCTCCACAGAGGATACTGATGACACACTCTCACACACGACAGTACTGAGATTCAAATCCCTACCTAACTATGTATTGCTACTACAGTGTACCACATTTATCACCCCACCACGGAGCTTATAGGGCTAGTCCTACTCCAACTGTGTATTTCAAGCTGAATGACATCAGCAGGCTTGCTAAAGTAGGGCAATGGAAAATGTAGTGACTGTGACTGGCCTAAAAAGCATTGATCCCTAAACACACAATCTCACAGTTGCCACATTTGGGATTAGAACACCTACCTAACTAGTACAACATATTACAGTTTTATGCAGTTATAGCATGTGCCACCGAGTTTATAGGGCTAGCCCTTCTCCAAAGGTGTATTTTAAGATGAATGACATCAGCAGGCTTGCCAAAGTAGGGCAATGGAAAGTGTAGTGACTGTGACTGGCCTCAAAAGCACTGATCCCTACACAGACAAGGAAACACACAGAGTCTCACAGTCATCATGTCTGGGATTAAAACACCTACCTAACTAGTACATCACACTATAGCATTACACAATTATCACATGCCACAGATCTTTTAGGGCTAGCCCTTCTCCAAAGGTGCATTTCAAGGTGAATGACATCAGCAGGCTTGCCAAAGCATGGCAATGGAAAGTGTAGTCACTGTGACTGGCCTCAAAAGCATTGATCCCTACACAAACAAACACACACACACACACACAGAATCTCACAATTGCCATGTCTGGGATTAGAACTCCTACCTAACATGTACATCACACTTTAGCATTATGCAGTTATAGCACGCACCACGGAGCTCAAGGGGCTAAGCCTTCTCCAAAGGTGTATTTCAAGGTGAATGACATCAGCAGGCTTGCCAAAGTAGGGCAATGGAAAGTGTAGTGGCTGTGACTGGCCTCAAAAGCATTGATCCCTACACACATGCAGAGCTTCACAGTTGCTGTTTCTGGGATTAGAACTCCTACCTAAGTAGGTACATCACACTTTATCCTGGCAGTATTTAGGGGTTGGTCCACAGTTCATACAGTAGGACATGGTGGACATGCTACTGGGATTTGTCAACATGGCCTTGCATTTGTGTTCTGTGGACTGTGTTATGTCATTATTTGGGAGTCCAGGGGATAACATACATTGGCAGTACAGGTGAGACACAGGCCTTTGAAAGCGGACTGTAGGGGATTTGGTAGGGATGCAGACCATCTGCAGAAGGCCAGTGCATTGTGTCACTCCTACATTCCCAGGCTGCAAGCCAATGTATTCCCCTGGGATGACAGGGTAGGTGTGCAAGGTGTTAATGGCAATAGTTTCCACCCTTATTAATCCATTGATGTGGATGCTGGCAGGGTGATGCTTACAGCTAGGGACACACCTGCATAGGTCACCTCTTAGGATGCTGCATTCTGTGGATATTCCCATACAGTGGTGGGGTCATATTGTACTCATTCCCAACAGCAGGAATATGACCTGTGAGGTACCTGTGGCTGATGGTGGGGTGAGGTGAGTGCATGTGTGCTATGGAAGCTACTTGCAGCTGACTCACAGATATACATGGGGCATTTCACTTTTGCTTGCTTGTGCGGGGACATCAGCAGTTTCTTAGCACTTCATACCTGTGCCTTTTGTGGTCTGCCAGTGTTTGGCCAGACTACATCATTATTCCATACTATGCAGCCAACTAATGTGCTGTTAACCTGTATGTACAAATCCAAAGGTGTGTCCATTTAACAGTAACATTTTATACACTCTCTGTCTAGGGTACTTCCACCTGTGTACTGTTTGTATGTCTGGACCCACATTCATGCCATGTCCATCTTTCAGATGGTGACAGATATAACATCTGAACAATTACTATGGATTACTGCTGGATTGTGTCTTGCTGGGATCCATTGTTTTTGGCACTGCAGTTATGAGAACTCGGTCCTGTCATCAACAGTACTGGCCATTATCCACTGGGGCACAACACTCCATGGCTATATGCTAACAACTTTCACACAATATACAACACACAGCAACCTAACACACAGAGCCCTGCATATTGTACACATGCAACAATCTATCCTGCTACTTTGTTCAGCTCAGATAATCTGTGCTCCCCTATTATTATACCCACACATACATGTTACTACAATTCTACACAGGATTGTGGGGGCGGGGCACACCTGACAACTGTAAACATTTGCTATGACTGCACTGGTATTTGTTAGCTTCCATTTCATTCTGTATATGCAGACTAGAGGCATATCAGTGTAGTACAGTTCTTAGGTTTTATTGACCTAATTTCAGTTTCAGACTTCTTACCCTTCAGAAGTAACATCCCACTGCCTGACCTGTTGTAGTCTGTCTGTGTAGGTCTGGAGGGGGGCTGTTCTCCTTTGCCATAAATTGGAGGCCTTAGCACAGCATTTCTTTGTGTTCATCTACACCTGTCCTGCTGGCTGAGACTGTTGTTGAGTATGTGAGCCTCACTGACATGAATGTGTGTGTCCTATGGACACAAATGCCCACCACATGCCCTGTAGTGGGTTTTGTCACCTTGTCTAGTGCTGCCTACTATGTTGACACCAGTATTTGTTATGGATTTCATGCTGCTGATATAGGTGTCTACTATCTGCTGTCATCCCATTCAGTCACCAAATTCCCTTGCATGCTCACATCCATACCATAGATACAAGTAGCAGAACATACTACTCCATTCAGCAATTGATAGTGAGAGTGACATACCTTGTGGCTGTGCCAGTATTGAGGATGGTGCTGGAGGGATGACTATGTCAGATGCACATAGTACACTCCCTATACATGGTTAAACACAGGTAGTGTCATGTTTGGCATCCCTTTTACTGTATGTGCAAGTCAGAGAGAGGTGTCATTCCCTGGGTTCCTACCATGTCAGTGTATGTGCTATGTGTTGCCTCTTTGCCAAGGCCTGGGCATACTGGGCATGTCTCCTTCTGCCTACAGGGGCAGGCTCAGGGTGTTCCTCCTCCAAGTCACTCTGTGCCTGTGCTGGTCTTGGCAATGGTGGGAGTCTGTGTGGCCCTGCCCCATGCTGTTCCTGCTGAAGCTGTTTCCACAGGATCATACTGTGTAGCATGGCACAAACAATAACAATTTGGGTACATGTAGTTGGTGAGTACTGCAAGGCTCCACCAGATATGCCCAGGCACTGGAACCATGACTTGAGCATCCCAAGCATAAGCTCTATTAAGATTCTGGTATGTGAGTGTGCCTCATTATGGAGTTCTTATTTGGGTGTGTGTGCATTTCTGATGGGTGTCATCAGCCAAGGCTCCAGTGCGTAACCAGCATCGCCCACTAGGTGGCCATATGAGATGTCCCACTGGCAAATCTCTGGCACAGCTGCATCATATGCCAGATGTGGGAGTCGTGACAGCTTCCAGGGCTGCCAGCACACATTCATTTTAATGCCCTGGACATCACACATGACCTGGCAGTTGATGGAGGGGAAGCCCTTGTGGTTTATGTAGACTCTACCCTGCTCACCGGGTGGGGCTTTCATGTGTATGTGCGTGCAGTCTATAGCACCCACTACCGCAGGGTATTCTGCTATTTGGTGGAAGAGACGCATATTGCTGGTCAATGCCTCACGGGTGTTGAGGAACTATATGTGCTCACCGGCATGTGCTGACATGGCATCCAGGAACTGGTGGAGTATGCTGGATGCTGATACCTGTGAAATCCCCATGATATCCCCAGTTGGCCTTTGGAAGGTACCTGTGGCTAGTATTCTTAAGCCTACACATACCTTGTTATCCACTGGGATGGGTTCTCCTCTGTTGGTTCTGTGTGTGAGGCATTGCTGGCACAGCTCAACAATGTGCTGTAGAAGGTCCCTGTCCACCCTATAGCACTCCACTATCTCCACCTCATGTAGCCCCTGGTAGGTTACCCTGGGTCTGTACACTCTTCTCCTCACTGTGGGTTGGTCATCAGCATTGTCATCCTCACCACCCTCAGCTTCTTCCACCTGTTGATTTATGAATGCAAAAGCAGCCCATATCATTTTGTTGCTTTTGTTAGGTAGAATTCCCCCATTTGTGTACACCAGTGGTGTAGAGTTTGTGGGAAAAAACAGAGGGAAAGGTGTTTGCATAGTTTATAGTAGTGTGCTGGGTTGGGCTGGGCTGCTGCCTGTGTAATTGGCTGGTTCTGATACATTTCACCTGCCAGCTATGCTAGTTCTCCTTGATTACCTTCCTACTGCTATTTTCCCTTCCCATTGCCTTTCTGTTTAAGCCTCAAGGCACACCATGCAAACCCAGTGCTCAGATGTGAATGGAGCTGCTATTTCCTGGGTTTTTTTTTGTTTGTTTAAAACCGGGTGTGTGGTGCACACACCCATTCAGGCAATGTAAATAACGCTAGGCAGCTTCAGACGCACATCCTTCCCTAGCTGTGCTTAGCTAAGGGCAAACACAGGCCACAGAGCTCCAATAAGCTTACAGCATGCATGATACACCCGCTTATGAAGTCCTCTAGCTCTTAGGCTTACACTGTGGTCTTAATGCACCTACACAGTTGGGTGCAAGCTAGCACTGAGAGGAAATCTGTGATTCACTATCATTGCCCTTATTTGCATAGGATTGACTACTAATGCATGGTTACAAATCCGACACTCAGCCTTCCCCCTTAAGCAACCACTATTCCATGGTCTTGTTGTGCTATGCATGCAATTGCTATTATGGCAGAATTATGATTTTGGTTTAAAAGCTTATTTCCAGCATTTTTTTTATTTTTGAGCTGATCCTGTTTGCGCGCCACTGCCCTGTACTTAAACGGCCAAAATCAGCCAACAAAAAAAGTAAATTTTTATAATTTTGAAGTTATTTTTCATACCTATGGCCATATATTTGACCTTTAGCATGCATAACCCTTCTAATACATGCATTTTTATGAGCTGTCATGCCTCCGTTTTGTAGTTTACAAAAATTTATTCAGCTACTGGCTGAATACATTTCTGCAATCTGCACTATTCCTGCACGGACATCTGCCTGCTTCCTGGATTGCTAATTCACCTTATTTGCATGGTTTTCACCAGCAAATGAAGTAATTAGCATACAGGGACTGTATCCATGCAGGAATAGTGCAGGAGCACTCATGCACGTCCCGGGAGCTTATTCCTGGATTGCACGGCAGCCATATTGCCTGCAGCAGCTCTTGCACTATTCCTGCATGCCATGCAGAGCTTGCTGAATCCTGGGGTTTATGTAAAAATATTAAGAATAGATACAACCTATATGACAATAATTTCATATCTTTGAGAAACTTAGCCAGTTTACAGATAAATTATAAGATAGTTAACATAATATAAACATGAAGTGAGAGATAAAACAGACTTATGGCATATTTAGAAAAAGAATAAGGGGAAAAATTGATTGAAGTAAGGAAGTCAAGAAGGGAGAGTAAGGATGTATAAGATATTAATAGGTACTTCTCTATTTTTAGGAATATAGTTTATCCTGGGATGAGCAAGAACAGAGACAGGTTTTGGCTAGGAACCCCTTCAGAATGGTATTAAAGGACTGGAGGTTATTCACACAGGTAAGGGGTTCCAGGCCTTAGGAACATGGTATGAGTACAGACCCTGCCCAGTAGATTTGATAGGTTTGTGGACAGAGATGAGTTTTTGGACATTGCATCATACTGACCACTTGGGAACAAAGTTGTGTAGAATGGTATCTAGTGCTGGAAAAGCAGATGGATGATGGATAATTTTATAGGTGGTTAGAAGCTGTGTATACGTTAGTTGATGTGCTAGTTCTAACAAATGTAGGCTTCTTAGTGTTATACAGTTACAGGTTCTAAAAGGTGTATTTGCTGCACCTTTAGCCACTTTATTGTACCATTGTTCAAGTTTTGATTTTTGCGATGCTTGGAGGTTTGTATGGATGAGAGCACTATAAAATACTAACTGGAGGGTGTAAGTAGTGGCAAGTGTAGTTTCAGTTGAATTGTTCAGAATGTGTTTTTTAGTAAAGAATCTCTAATCTTTGGTGTTTTATATGCAAGTTTGTGTATGCAGGTCAAATTTAAGATTATCATCCACTATCATCCCCGATAATTTGCTAAGAGAAGTGATTTCAATGGTTTTATTATTAGGAGAGAGGATTGTTCATTTTTTTTTTTTTTTTTTTATACAAGAAAGATTTTGAGAAAAAGAAGCATTTTTTGGGGGGAAGTATGGGGTGTGAGTAATAAAGCCATATTTCAGTTGCTGTTAAAGCTTCCTGAGTAATTTTTTGGAGATGTACCAGGTTGTCAGAAGTGCATATAAGTGTGGAGTCATCTGCTTATTCTATTAAGGAGTCCTGCTGTGTGGATGTTTGGAGGGTATTAGTGAGAATGTTAAACCAAGGACAGAGCTGTGTGGTACACAGGTAGTGATGGGAAGGTATGGAGAGAGGGTGGAGTGCCATTTTACTGACTGATACCTGACCCCTATTGGACATGTAACATTTGAATCCTAAAAGAGTGGGCTGAGATAGACCTACTGAGGACATTTGAAGTAGACGTTAGCTGTGCCAAACTATGTTGAAGGCTTTAGACAAGTCTAGAAATAAGGAGGAGACTAGTTTGCCATTATCTCTAGCTTTATTGACAGTTCCTAAAAAGATTAGAAGTGCAGAGCTAGTATTATAGGAGGGATATAAGCCATGTTGTGTGGGGGATAGGAGTTCTCCCAGCAGGAGGTAGTTTAGCAATTATTTCTGAATACATTTTTCAAGGATATTGGAGAACAGGGATATGATAGCTATAGGTTGAAAATTAGTAGTATCTGTTGAATTTCTTCCTTTGTGTAGAGGGATAATGTGTGATTTTTTTCCAGAGAGAGGGAATGTAGGATTCCTGGACTGACACATGAGAGATATGCCAAGATGAGTCCAGAAAGTTTAGATGCATCTGCTGAAGTTCAGCTTAAGACTCCAGAGTTTAACAAAAAAAGTCAGGTGAGTAGGTTATTGCATCCAGGGCAGAGTATGTTCAGGAATTTGCAATGCATGAAATAGTCTCCATTATCACTAGTATTAGAGGGTGCATCAAATCAGACACCTATGTCCAGATTTGGAAGGCAACAGTGGAAGCTCCTTGCCATCGGACTGCAGGACTGCAACCCCCCCCCCTCCAGCTGTGAAGAAAGAAAAACATTTAAAAATATTTATAAATTATTTCAATTTCTATTGTATTACTTCCTAATTAATCTACTACTGCCGGCTGGCTGACCTGCTAATGTCCCAGAACTCAAACTGTGCATGCTTGGTGAGTTCCGGGATTAACAAGTAAAAAAAAAATAGTTTTCTGTAAATCTGGACAGCTGTAAAAGCAGTCCAGATTAAGGAGCGAAGGCATCAGTGTGATGACCAGACGTCTATGTGGTTTAAGAGCACAGTAAAATAAAAGGGGATCTGACTGCCACGTCCACAGGCTCATAAGTGACATGAATGGCTGGATGGCTTCTGATCAGTTCTCATTCTCTTCCTGCACTTTGTGTGCTGTGCAAAAGAGAGTGAGAAACAGTCAGTAGTAGTACTTTAGTTTACTGAGTTCCTAACTTCAATCATACACAGTTAATGCACTGCCTGTACTGACTGAGCTGAGAGCTGACTGACTGAACCAAGCAACTCTAATTTTGAACAAGTTTTTAATAAAACAGAGCTTTCAGGTCAAAGAAACTCTTCATCAGTGTATAAAATACTAAAACATACTAACCATATTTATACTATCAAAAATCACACAGCCATTAATTATTCAATCAAATAATTAAATCGAGGTTAATAAAAATATTGAAAATTTTAAAAGCATAGGTCTCTATTTCAAACATATTTGTTTATATCTTAGTATAGGTTTTAAAGAAACAGTTTGATTTAAATCCGGTAATACATCTGCACAAAGGCATATTATCCATTGATATACCTTCATCTCAAGTTTACTATTTAAGACTCCACCACATACATCTTTATACACTCTATCGCTCACTCTGAAAGAAAATTTATGTGCATTACCATATTCATTAATATATTTAGCCAGGGAGTTGCTATCAATCTTTCTCCTTATTTCTGAATGGCGCTCAATTATTCTTTCCTTCAGTTTTCTAGTTGATTTCCCAACATAAAATGCCTGACATCTATTACAGGTAGCCAAATATATTATATTTGTTGTAACACGTTACTTAACTTAAAAATACATAGTTCTTTTTTGTTGTTGGATGTTGAAAAATATTATTTTTATTAATAACATCACAGCAACTACAGTTGTAACAAGGAAGGGTGCCTGGTTTAACCATTGTTACCCCACCATTCTTAACAGGCATGTCCTTTTAACATAGCTTTTGTTTTAAATTCTGTCAGTTTCTGTATGAAAAGCTGGGTATCATACCAACTATAGGACATAGTTCTGGTAAAGATGTTAATATACACCAATTATTATTACTAATAATTCTTCTTACCTCAGGAGTAGCTTTATTATATGTTGTCACAAAACATAATTTACCTCTATCTGGGTTTGTGTTAGTAATTTCAGAGGATGCGTCCATTGTGCTCATTGAAAAGTAGCATTTTCTACTTTCTTCCCTACAGCCCAGAACATACTCAATTTCCATGTCTAAGGACTCATTGTTATATCTATTCTCAATACATTCATCCTTCAATTCCTTCATTTGTTTCTTACATTTTTCTATAGAAGTATTGAGTCTATAATCCTAATAAACTGGGCTTTAGTAACACTCTTAAACACATGGGGGGCATGCATGCTGCTCCGATGAAGGAATTTATTCCTATGTGTGGGTTTTTTATAAACAGTAGTTTGAATTTCAGTCCCATCAAATAAAATTCTCACATCCAAAAAGTTAATACTAATTTCTGAACATGTCATAGAGAAATGTAAGAAGTCAGTACTGTTATTCAAGTAGTTTAAAATATATCCAATTTATCCCTACTACTATGCCAAATAAAAAAACAAATCCTCCACATAGCTCTTAAAACAGCTAATATTCTGAAAGTGCTGCTGTGGGCTATGAGCCACAAATTCAGTCTCCCATTTATCCAGTACTAAACTGGCATATGTATTAGCAATAGGAGTACCCATTGCTATACCAGATATTTGGTGAAAGATTCTTTCATTAAATACAAAATAGTTATCTAATACTAACTGAAGTAGTTCACACATAGTTTCACTAAATCTACCTGAATATTGCCCATATTTTACTAAAAGTTCCCTTACAGCATCTATACCATAATTGTTAGGTATAACAGTAAAAAGTGACTGAATATCAAGAGTCACCATCAAGAACTTAGTTATAGTACCAAGGGATTTATATATCAAAAAACAGCTAGAAAGATTTAAAAAAAAATCAGCAGTATCTTGTATATAACTTTTTAATATATTAGTTGTTTAGATAATATATTTTGTAAGTATATTGAAATGGGCTCCATCGCCCAGCCCCTCCCAGATACAATTGGTCTCATGGGGGTGGGGGTTTCCAAGATTTTATGGACCTTCGGTAGCCCATAGAAAATAAGTAGTTTAGGATGTGCTACAGTAAAATATTGGTACAGCTCTGTACTAATGTCATTCATTAACTATAAATCATATATCAGTGTATTAATATCATTTATAGATTTATACAAATCATCACTACTCACACACTTGAAAGTACTTTCATCAGCTAGAAATGAGGATGTACTATAAAATACATTTGTTTATCCATAATAATAACAACACTACCTTTATCTGCTTCTTTTATAACAATATTATCATCTTGCATCAGCTTTTTCAAAGAAGCACATTCTTTAATAGATAAATTAAACATCTTTCTGAAGGAACATTTACTATACACTTCTCTAATCTGCCTTTCACAAATGGTAGAAAAAACAGCAATCACATGGTGGCTATTTTTTTATAAAAACACTAGAGCATTTGCATACATTATTTTGTAGTTTCTCCTGTTGTTTAAATATAAGTTTTAAATCTAAATTACTAGCAAACAGCTTCATATCTGTTAATATAGAGCTTAAGCCATGCACAGCACAGGGAATGAACTTCAATCCATTATTTAACAGCTTTAAGTCAGATGTAAGTTGTGTCTTAGATAAATTAATTGCACTGTTCACATTAACAGTACCTTTCAGAAGAATTATTTTTGAATTCTGAAGTTGCTTCAGCTTCTTCCTATTTTCCTTTGTGTAGAACGATCCCTGGAATGCTCTTGTTTCTTCACCATAACCTGTTCTGGTAACTTTGGGCATATGACCATTTGTTCTGTTGGAAAAATCACCTCAGTGGACATGGAGTTTCTTAGCATTTGTGGGCATTAATCCATTGCTGACATTGATGAAGTTTCATTGGTTAAACTAGCCATCAATCCATTTTGCTGAAGTTCATTACAGTCAAGCTGTGTATTATTCTACTGCACTGGAGTTAAAGGCAAATTAATGTCATCCAGTTCATCTAAAGAGTTAGACTGCTTGTTTGAAACAGGAACAACATTCTTAGCAGTCTTAATATTACGTTTTATTTTGAGCCAGGAAAAAATCTGGCCATTGCTATAGTCATTAATGTCCCTGTTTAATTTATGCCTTTTAGCTTTCTCAAAGCTCTCATCCAATTTAGAGAACTTTTCAAGCAGTTTATCATAGTCGGACACATATTTAGGAAATAAATTAGATGCAGAAATGTTATTCTCTAGCTCACATGTCTCAGTATGCATTTCTGCTTCAATCTTAACAAAAAAGCCATTCATGAGCTTCATAAATTCTAAACCAAGTTGTAACTTCATCTCTTTCCACTTTTGTAACAGGGCAGGATATAAATTGCCATGTGAAGGAATTTTCAAGACCCTCAAACCATGAGGTATTATGCCCAGCTCCAAATATGCCAAAGAACTGTAACGTTGCTACTGTTGTGCCTTGAATTTTCTTACCTTCTTCTCAAGAGCAACAAATTGGTGCAGATAATTACATTCATCGCCACCCTGTTGCAAAGATTTATTTTGGAAAGAAACAGTTTTTTTAGTACAGTCCAAAAGTGGATTAGAAGGTAAAACCAGGATCTCTTGTAGTTTGCGACTCATTTGCAGGCCGTGTTGTAAAATTAAAGCATCTCTACATCTGGATGTTAGTGCAAATCTCAAGAAAGCCAAACAGTTGCAGAACAAAGCTTAGTTCATAAAGCCAACACTGGATAAAATATAAAATAAACCAAGCAACGCTAATATTGAACAAGTGTTTAATTAAACAGAGCTTTCAGGTCAAACAAACCCTTCATCGGTGTATAAAATACTAACACATACTAACCATATTTATACTATCAAAAATCACACAGCCATTAATTATTCAATTAAACAATTAACATCCTGGTTAAGAACAATAATGAAAATTGTAAAAGCACAGGTCTCTATTTCAAACAAATTTGTGTATATCTTAGTACAGGTATTAAAGAAACAGTTTGATTTAAAGCCGGTAATACATCTGCACAAAGGTGTATTATCCATTGATATTCCTTCATCTCAAGTTTATTATTTAAGTCTACACCTGTTTATAAAAAACGCACAGATAGGAGTAAATTCCTCCATTTGAGCAGCTTGCATGCCCCCCATGTGTTTAAGAGTGTTACTAAAGCCCAGTTTATTTAGATTAGTAGACTCAATACTTCTGTAGAAGAATGTAAAAACAAATGAAGGAACTGAAGGATGGAGTTATAGAGAGGGGCTATAACAATGAGTCCTTAGATATGGAAAGCCCTACTTTTCAATGAACACAATGGAAGCATCCTCTGAAATTACTAACACAAACCTAGATAGAGGTAGATTACATTTTGTGACAACATAAAGCCACTCCTGAGGTAAGAAGAATTATTAATAATAATTGGTGTATATTAACATCTTTACCAGAACTATGTCCTATAGTTGGTATGATACCCAGCTTTTCATATAGAAACTGTCAGAATTTGAAACAGAAGCTATATTATAAGGACATGTGTGTTAAGAATGGTGGGGTAACAATGTTTAAACCAGGCACACTTCTCTTGTTACAACTGTAGTTGTTGCAATGTTATTAATAAAAATACTATTTTCAAGATCCAACAACAAAAAAGAACTATGTATTTTTAAGTTTAATGACATGTGTTACAACAAATATAATATATTTGGCTACCTGTAATAGATGTCGGGCATTTTATGTTGGGAAATCAGCTAGAAAACTGAAGGAGAGAATAATTGAGCACCATTCAGAAATAAGGAGAAAGATTGATACCAACTCCCTGGCTAACCATATTAATGGATTTGGTAATGCACATACATTTTCTTTCAGAGTGATAGATAGAGTATATAAAGATGTACATGGTGGAGACTTAAATAATAAACTTGAGATGAAGGAATATCAATGGATAATACACCTTTGTGCAGATGTATTACCGGGTTTAAATCAAACTGTTTCTTTAATACCTGTGCTAAGATATACACAAATGTGTTTGAAATAGAGACCTATGCTTTTAAAATGTTCATTATTGTTCTCAAACAGGATGTTGATTGTTTAATTGAATAATTAATGGCTGTGGGATTTTTAATAGTATAAATATGGTTAGTATGTGTTAGTATTTTATACACTGATGAAGGGTTTGTTTGACGTGAAAGCTCTCTTTTATTAAACACTTGTTCAATATTAGCATTGCTTGTTTATTTTATATTTTATCCAGCATTGGTTTTATGAACTAAGCTTTGCTCTGTAACTGTTTGGCTTTTTTGAGAACTGACTGAGACAGCTCCGACTGATATATAAGTTTTTTTGTCTGTTCACTTCATCTGTTCTGTTGGTATGTATACATAATTTTTTTCTAATAATAATAATATTATTATGGTTATATATACTGCCAGGTTGTGTATGCATCTATGCAGCTCATGTGATATTCATTGTGAGACATTTAGTAGTGTTCAGGTGCCATAAGGTGCCTTAGTTTAGTAGTTATAGAATATGTATCTGTTTTTGTCATGATGGACAGTGGAAGGCTAAGGACATTCCCATTCACTCCAGCGTGTTTGTGGGGGGTGGTGTTGTGCTGTGCACTTTCTCCAAAGCAGTTTGTGGCAGTTACATACAAGGTGTGTAGTGTTTTAAAAAAGTTTCCAAGGACATAGCTGTTGGTAGGACTGTAATATTAAATGAGGGGATCGCTATGAATTAATTCCTGACTATATGTAGGGTCCATTGTATAATCTTCAAATAGATTATTCTTGCATGTAACAGTATAATGCATCACAAATAGGACAAACATCAGAAAAGATATTAACACGAAGCTCTTGCAAAGATGTGTTTGTATATGTATTTCAAAAGACTAAGACATTTACCCACATTATTTATTTGCCATTATCTTCAGTTCACTTTCCTTTCACATGAACAGTTTTGCAAGAGAAATGCAGCATTCTTTAAAATTTGTCACATATAGTTTGATTTCCCCAGGGCAAGCTATCTTATCTAGGGCACACACAAACACTTTCTCCTAGACTACCATATTTAGTTAGATGGCTTATGTATGATTGCTGGATAACATATTTTGCACAGCAGCAATAGACTAGTGCAAAACATCGATGTTCTTCTGTTTATGTCTGCGGCCCGGGACTTTGCGCTAAATGTTGTGATGTTATGGAAAGGAAATGAGATGGCAGTTAAATAGTTAATGCAATCACGTCCACCAGATTTGCTCTTTTTTTTATTCTGCTTGTTTGTTTATTGTCGCTGTAACCAGTTTTCCACGGCAGGTGAACTGCACAAGGGGAAACAAATAAATACAGAAAAATGCAACATTACATTTCCATAAAAAATGTTAAAGAGAGATTCAGTGTCACTGTCTTTTGATTTAATTTACTTTAAGTAAAAAAATGGTGTATAAGGGGAGAGTGATCAAATGAAGTGGAGATTGTGTGTATAGTCGGGCAAGAGTTGAGGTAGATTACCAAGTTATTTTTATAACATCAGATGGACAAGGCATTCTAAAGATGAATCCATGAATGTTCTAACATATTTGAACTTTGAAAGGTAAAAAGAGAAAAAAAATTGCAGTGATGGGAGACAAAATAATCATAGTTGATGTAATTCAAGAAAGAATATGCAATTTATTTGTCATTTATTCTTCACAATGTCATAGATTCCCATTGAGACTATTGATGCTTATTTTACCGAATTAAAGACTAAAGATGAATTATTTTAGGATGTCAGAGATGGAAATTGGACAATGGTTGCTATGAATGGTGTTGAAAAGAGAAGCACAAGTCATATAATTGCAGCCAGTTAGACAGCTGAATTATTTCCAAAATTATTTTAGTCTGCTTAATAGGGACTGTAGTCTGAATTTAAGATAGCTAGCATTACGTCTTGTGATAGCATGTTTAGATAGGTTGCAGATTAATGTGAAACATTTTAGAGTATCTCAGGTTGTGTTTAATTTCCATTTGTGCCAGGATTCATCCCTGAGTAAAAGGAGAGCTTTCAGTTTTTGTGACAGCCACCAGTTTTGGTTGGCTTTGTATATCATAAAAAATGTATCTTTAACTTTTAAAAAGGGGTTGCCAAGATTTTCTGTTTTCCATTTTGAGTCATTTGAGTTAATGATTGTGGCCAGTCCACAGAAGAGAGGTAGGCTTTTAGCTTGTCAGTATTTCATCAGGATATGGGCCTGAATGAGATGAGCTGAGGTGAACATTTTAGTGCTATATTATGTACCTTGAAAGAAATTGTACAAAAACACAAAAAAAAAAAATAGGATTTATAAGATAAGATGTTACACACATTTTTGCACCCCATACATTAATTCAGAAATGAGTGTATTCACATTTCCCTTTGTAACTGTTGAAAACAATCCTTGTAGATGGTCCCTGTTATTCATACCTCTGGTTTCATTAACCCCACCTTCTTATCTTTTAATGTTGGTTTAACTGTTTCAGGAATCAGGATTATGCATGCTATTCCAAATGTCTCCTCTGTGTTCATGTAACTTATTTAAAATTATTACATGGCACTTAAAGTAAAATGATCACTGAAATCCAAGGTTTTCACAACAGCTAAGGTTAGAAAGAAACACCTCATAAATTAGGTATAAAAATGGAGACAGTGCACTGTAGGTGT
The DNA here is from genome assembly GCF_019279795.1 of Protopterus annectens. NCBI lineage: Eukaryota > Metazoa > Chordata > Ceratodontiformes > Protopteridae > Protopterus > Protopterus annectens. The sequence goes on along the minus strand of NC_056731.1, from coordinate 1,330,132,572 downwards.
GCATGTGCATATATGTGCATATGGTGGGGTGGGGGGCATTAATTAATTGTGTTATAATGTGTTTGAATTATAAAGTAAATGCAAACTTTTCAAACAATTTAGGGGGATTAGTACGTTCCAACTGCTTAGGAAAATGGTTAGCATTGCCCAAAGACATGCTGCAGGTGGATTGGACACACTCTAAAAATTGCCCTTAGTGTGTGTGCCTTCTCTGGAAGGTTGGGCGGCTGGGCGCAACCTCGAAAACTGTAAAAAAATCAATCAATCAATGATGCGGGCATGTGATGGTGGTAATTTCACCGAATAAAGCTGGAAAGAGAAAGAAGAGAAGAAATGCTCCAACTGCTTAGGAAAATGTGCTTTGCCGCTTTTACATTATATTTTACTGGGAGTTTGATTTGTTGTTCTGTTCAGTGTTTGACATAGCATTGACTGACTGAACCCAGGATAAATACTTTCTCAATGCCCTCTACAGTTTTGATGGGTACTTTTACTAGCTTAGTTTTATAAATGAGAGGAAAACAACTGATCTTGTTGCATTTCTTATACCTTGGTGACCTACATTTCATTATAATTTTTTGTGAAAGTGCCATCTTGTCTGTGTACGTCATGGCTCAAAGAACAAGTGTTTCTTCTCCTCAACAATTGCACACTATAATGGGACAATATTCTAGAGCTTTGAGTGATCTGGATCTTTGAGGAACCTATTGGTCTGGCATGTGAATTCCTTTGTATTATGAAAGGATTCAACTTTGCTCATGTAGATATCAATATAAGCTACTGTCCTGGACATTCTTTGGACTTGGTGTTCCAACTAGATGTAATAATTTCAGCCTTGTCAGTTTCATGGTCAGTTCACCATCTTGTTCAGTTTGTAATATACACCCCGTTTATAATCCCAGATCTTGAACCTCCCCCTGTCCCTATGTCACATTCTAGTTAGTTTTCCCTTTCAAAAGCAATCACTTTTCTTTACCTGCTCACTCAGTTGTCACCCAATTTAGTGTTTGTGTCTCCTTTTCTTCAAGTTTCCTATTTTTATCATCTTGGATGGTTTCGTTCAGATTTTCTATAAAGTTATTTACAGTCAATAGAAGTATAATCTCTACTCCCCCTCCATCTGAGTATTCTCTGTGCTAATACTTTTTGTTATGGCTAAAACATGTACTCCAACATACTGTTTTGCCATGTTGAGTAGGTTTTTACTGTTTCCTTGTGTATGGCTGTTTTATTGCCACACTGTGTAGTCATGCTCTCCAGACCTAATTATGTTATGTATACTGCTTATGTAACCATATTATTTGTCTTCCTCTATTACATTGTCATTGTAGATTAAGAAGGAGCATTTCTTTGTGTCTGACAAAGAAAATGTGTTATGTCCAGTGAGAGCTTCCCAGTAAACAGACATAGATAAGAATGTGGATTGCACTATTGTCAGTGTTACAGCATTTTATTTATTCCTACGTAGCTTCTTAGAATTTTTTTTCAGAGTTCAGAATGTGGATTAAGAACATCAAGCTTGCCAGTTCCTGTTATACCACTGAGTCTAGTGCTGCAATTAGTCAGAACCAGTCAATATATACAGCAAAAAAAAAGAAGTTGTGTACTCACCATGATGCCTCATCTGTGTTTCATTTATCCTTGACTTGTGGGGTTTGGTTCTGAAATTGGAACCGACTCAGCCATACTACAGTCCGCAACGACCAGAAACTCATGAGCTTTTCTCCCTGCCCATAATGCTCCTCTCCCTTTTATCTCAGATCAAGTTTGCTGATAGAAAGAAAAAGGTATGTATCCCCAATATTACTTTTGTGGAGACCATATCTGGTATAGAAATACTGCAAAAATAGTAAAGACACAGCTCTCTTCATCAAGAGATATTAAAGGATGAGGGATGGAGGGATGGAGGGGTGTCAAGGATAAATGAAGGTGTTTATTTCACTAACATCTAAAATGAATCTTGAGTAAATTCTGGATTCTTTCTGGTCTGAGGGGACATGTTGAATGACTCTCTTTTCTAGCAGTTTATTATTATTATTATTTCTTGAACATCTGGTCCCCTCTGACTGGGTAGAACATTGAGGATCCTTCTGAATTTTTTTGGAAAGGTTGTGAAAGGGAAATGAGTGTGTATGCACACACACACACACACACACACACACACACACACACACACACACACACACACACACATGCCTTACATGCTCATCTGCTGCATCCTTCTTTTTAGAGAGAAGAATGATAAACTGCAAATGGAGGCAGAGTGATTGTGTGTCTGTGTGTGTACATATTTTTGCAGAGGATCCAGATTTTGCATAACATTTCTGGTCCATTTTTCATAAAATTGTGGTTTTCTGGCAAATTAGTGTCAAATCATTAAAGATTTAAGTTAGAAAATGACAGACATTTGAATTTCAGATTTCATACCCTTCAGAAAATTCATACTAATGCAAGACCTACTATTTTATTAACTTTTTAAGTTTGAAAAAGCAATATTTATAAATTGTCCTTATTTTTGGGCCTTTTGTCCCACTTATTTATGGCTTTGTCCAGATTTCTTGCTTTGAGGTTGTGAGTATGACAAATGTGTCAGAGCCATCACCATCAGCCAGAGACATTTCAAATTGTGACAGTGATATAATTGTTGTACCCCACTCCCCCATGTAGTGACTTTGGATGTGTCCAAGCAAGGCAAGGAGCAGTTATGCAGTGAAGTGTGCAGACAGAATATTTCCCCATCCAAGGTAAACACAAGTACAGTGGCTTTTCATCTGTCCTTGATTTTGCAGAATATTCTGGTTTTCTGTCATAGTTTTATACTGTTTTATGCTTCTTATTATTTAGAAAATGCATGTTGGCTGCATGTTACTTGGTACTTTTATTAAGCCGAATATAAATTATAATTGAACTGGAGTGCAAGGAGAATTGGTTTGAATTGAGTGCTGCTTGTTTTTTGTACTTGATTTTGACTGGCATTACAGTAATGTATTTAAAAAGTAATTTATTTTTTCATACCTCACAACCTTTTTGTTTCCATCTAGATATTAAGTAAGCTGTCATATAGCCAATGCATTGACATTTTTTTTCTTCTCCACTTTATTTTGTCTTGATTGGACTCTCATAATGATGGTTTGACACCCAGGGTAGTGTATTTAATTAAAGTCCCGGTTTTTGTGGTTTTGAGCATAGCTCCACCCTTTGCTGGTTGACCACACCCCCTTCATTGCCCCCACCCATTCAGCTGTCTCCTGCAGCCCCCTTTGATTTGAAGTCACCAGCCACCACCGGAAGGCAATGAAAAAAAGCAGTCATTATAATACTCTGCACGTACCAGATGTTTCAGTTCCTTTATCATACTAGAATTCAGAAGTTAACTGAAATGCTATATTACAATATTTTTATAACAAAGTATGTTTTTTGAATTATTGAACAACCCAAGACATGGCTGAACAGCATAAGGGTATAATTTTAAATAATTTTAAAAATATAAATACTTCTTATACTATTTATTTATTTTTTTATTTTAACGTTTGTTGACTGGGAAAATCTGACTAGGACAGAGCCTATTTTCAGCAGAGGCCTGAGAGAGAAACACTTTTGATGCATGTCTTTGGAATGTGGGAGGAAACTAGAGTAACCTGAGGAAACCCAAACGAACACAGGAAGGGCATGCAGACTCCACACAGAAGGCATTCAAGCAGAGAATCAAACAGGAAAACCTCTTGCTGTTGACCTCTTTAGTGCCCCACCTTAATGTTGAAGTACTATGAAGTCATTGTGAAACAGCACAGCAGTGCTCTAGATATATATGATCACTCACATGAGAAATTTGCATATTGTCTTACTTTAACTCAACATATACATATAACTCCAAGAATTATTTAGAAATTATCACTTTCTATGAATCAGACGTTCAAAATATTTTTAGTTAAAGAATTCATGCTTAACAAATACACAGTCATCATTAAATAGAAATGTCAAATATTTCACAAAGAAGGAGATAAAATCTTCTGATGTTTAATGTGGAATCATTTTTAAGATGCTTAGTACTCCTCCCCAGCCTTAAGCTCTGACTGAGCTCTTTTTATCTCTAGGGATTAATAGTTCTTTTACTTTCTTTCTTTCTGACTGACTTATATATAACTTTACACACTAAAGCATGAACTATGGTAAAGGCTGTATAGCTTTGTATCTGTAAGGATGCTTTTAAAAGGGGGACAACCTTCCATGATATATACTGGAGTTTTTTTTTTTTTCTCACAACATTTTCTTTCCTGTACTAGATCCTATGCACATGACTGTTTTTTGTAACCATCATTCAGACGGCCAGTATCTCGTTTGGTTTTGAAGACTATTAACAGTAAAAGAGTAATGTTTGCATCATTACACTGTGCAACTTCTTCCTCAGGAAACTGGAAAAAAGCAAACATGCTGTTAGAGTCATGCATTCATTTGTTGTGCATGGTTTGCAGAGTTGTTTTGTTCACATCTGAGATGGTGAGATGACCTGCATTATTAGAGACTCATTTTTGACACTGTCCCTGAGTATGGGACTCACTGCAGTATAATGCTTTCTTCTTAAGTGTCACTGGGTCAGATTTTCTCCATTTAACATTGTATATCATACCTTAATCCATCACTTATGGCCTGTATGCTGTGTGTAATTTACTCAGTTGGTAAACTATGTGATGTCAAAAAGTCTGATCTGTGTTACCATTAATTCAGGATATGAGCTGGTACTAAGCAGAAGTGGAATTCAGAGTAGCTGTTGCAGTGCAGCGTGGGACTGCAGCACAATGATCATAGAAGATGTGCCCACTGCAACTAATTTAAAGAGCTAACTGGACAAGAAAAAGCAGAAGACTAGGGCATGTTTTTAAGTGCAGCCCATAGAATATTCACTATTAAAAATAAATATGTGACAGGCAGGCATGCAGCATCACAATAAACATGGGCAGAAAATCTGAACACAGTGTCAGGTGTAGACAATTTATAGGTTCATAGCTACATACTAGGCACATATACTGTTCATATTATGTCCATGATACATATTGCTGTGATGAGTTGGCAACAGTACGTTCGTTTTAGCAATCTGTTTCTGTTTTAACTAAGCATTTTAAGCCTGTAGTCAATAACTCAAGTAAATAGGAATACAGCATTTTGTCATTTGAGTGGTCTAACTGTTTGATTTTTAACCCTGGTTTCTTTTTTGTGAGAGTTGAGAGAGACAGGCTAGTTCCTGAGTTAAAATTGCTTTAAGGCAGTCTCATGCCATTCAACCAGGAGGTTTCTGAAGAATTTCCCCAACCTCCCACACTGTTCTTTTGTACTTTTGTAAGCTACTACTGATTTGACATAGTTCCAGGCCATTCAACAATGAAACTAAGTGTCTGAAGAATGTTCATTTCTTTGTTAACTGTTTCTAAGTTTCTCTTAACAGTCTCTATCTGTTTCAACTATGCTCTCTAAGCCTATAGTCAGTTGTTGTCTTGCAGCTTTTCCCGGTTAGGGGTCACCACAGTGGAACTCCAGTCCACTAATGATTGGCAGTTGATTTTTATGGTGTAGAGATGCCAGCCTAACACCCAACCTTCAACGAAGGCACGCCCATTCAATGCATGTCTTTTGAACGCCCATTCGACCACGGGGAGGACATGCAGATTCCACACAGAAGGCACTTCCAACCCATGCTGAGAATCGAACAGGAGAACCTCTTGCTGTGAGGCAACAATGCTACAGCTGCACCACCGCGGAAGTACCAATTCCTTTAAATAACTAAATCATATTTTACTATTTAAGTGGATGAACTGATAAAATTAAACCTTGTTTATTTTTCTTGTGAAAGGAATGAGAACCAAGCTAGTTCATGAGTTATGAATGCTTTTAAGCTGTTCTAGTGCATTCATCCCACTCTTCCCAAACCCCTTATTTTTCTTTTCTGCAAAGTAAATCCACAAAATCCAACCAATCCTCTCAAGGTCACAGCTCCAACAACAGCATAAAAGTATCAGAAATAAATATAAAGAACTGTGTCCACCAGGCCAATAAAAATGTAAGTAAAACTTTAATACACAATCGATGTAAGTGCTTTCAGGCAGAGCCCTTCTTCAGACAACAAGATAAAATAAGACATTCAACTTGCACTATATATATATATATATATATATATATATATATATATATATATATATATATATATATTTATATATACACACACACACACTTAACTCAACTCAATCAATTCTTGTTATTAACCTGCCTCCTTTTGAATGCAGGTTTTAAAGGAATAGTTACATTTAGCCCTGGTCTATAGTGTGCTGCAAATTGTATAATCCATTTAAGTTCTGCATACTCAGTCATGTTAAAAACACCACCCCCCCCATACTCACATGCATGATCTGTATAACCATAAAATGAAAATGTATGATCTGGGTTTGATAATATGTGTTGGTATAAGGCATTATGACTATCCTTAAGATGTATGGCAGATAAATGCTTCAAGGGCTCTGCTTGAAAGCACTTACAACGATTGTGTATTAAAGTTTTATTTACATTTTTATTGACCTGGTGGACACAATTCTTTTTATTTATTTCTGATGTTTTTCCTTTCGCCTGCCCATTATGTTAACTTTACGACAAAATTCTCTTTCTTTCCTTTTTCATTGGCTGTAAACATAAAAGTATCATTTGTGAGGTCATAGGTTCATAGGTTGGTACTTGGCTATCTGCCCGGAGGCATATATTAGCCCAGCCAGGTTGTGTGGTATTCATCACCCCTTTAGTAGTTCCCTAGACCCTTGTACTAGCAGCTAGTACCCTTGGCCCCTATCTAGTAGTGCTGTTGGTGTGATCCCTGGTGTGAACTTTCTGTTACCCATCCACTCATCGAGGTTCCTCTTGAAGAGTGCTAGTGAAGGGCTCTGTCTTATGTAGATTGGGACCCTGTTCCATAGTAAGGGAGGTCTCTGCGAAGGGAATCTATCCCTCCAGCATGTTCTATTCATTGTTGTGTTGAGGTTTATATCCCTAGAGCGTGTAGCTCGAGTATATTTGGTTTTGCTAAGATGGAGCATGTTCAACAATTCTGGGTTGGACATGGCTCTATACGTTAGACAGAGATCGCCTCTGAGAAAGTGGTATGCAACAGAGAACAGTCTTAGCTTTTTCAATCATGCTGCATAGGGCAACTGTTTGAGGCCAGTAATCCTCTTGCTTAGGTACCTCTGTGGTCTCTCCAGTTGCTGGAGATGTCTAGTCAGGTACATTCCAATTGGTGCATTTTACTCAATAATGGGTCTGATGAGGGAAGAGTAGAGGGGCACCATTACATCCTTAGATCTTGATGTGAACCCTTTCGTGATCAGATGGGTCACATAGAAGGATTTTCTAACCACTTTGGCAACATGGTTATCAAAGGAAAGCTGACTATCTACTTGGGTCCCTAGATCCCTTTTTTCTTCTTCAGATTTCAGGGGATTACCTCCTGTGTTGTAGTTTGCGGGTACTCTGTTTTTTCCAAAGGGGATTACTACGCATTTTTTTGCATTTAGCTTGAGACCATGGCTTTGACACCATGCATCAGTCTCATTTTGGCCCTTCTGGAGGATCTCCATGTCGGCCGGAGACTTTATTATAGCACATAGTTTGCAGTCGTCCGCAAACTTAGTCAGCCACAGCCCTTCCATGCTCACCTGTACTTCTGAGAAGTATATGCCAAACAGGAGGGGCCCAAGGACAGAGCCCTGAGGCACACCACTCATTACTGGTCTGGATTCGGACATAGATCCCACTACTCTTACTTTATGGGATCTGTCTGAGAGCCAGTTTGCGATCCATCTTGTGATGCAAGAGTTTATGCCCAGGCTGGTGAGCTTATCAATAATACCTGAATGGGGAATGGTGTCAAATGCTTTAGCAAGGTCAAGGTAAGCTGTGTGTATCTCCTTTCCCTTATCTATAGACTGAGTAACTGTCTCAAAGAAATCCACCAGGTTCAGGAGGCATGATCTGCCCTTGACGAAGCCGAACTGTGTGGGGTCCAGCGACTGGAGGTTCCCAGTCTCTCAATTTATGAGTCCCATAATGATTCGCTCCATAGCCTTAGAGATCAGACTGGTCAGGCTTATTGGTCGATAGTTCCCAGGGTCAGTTGTGGCCCCACCCTTGTGTAGCAGGACCACTGTTACTGTGCGCCATTCTATGGGCACATATCCTTTGGAGAGGCTGAGACTGAACAGGGTATTAAGATGCGGGGTTAATTCCTTTTGGAGCTCATGTATGACACAGCCTGGGACACCATCTGGTCCCATGGAGGCAGTGTTTTTAGCTTTAGATAGAGCCTTGTTAACCAACGTATCAGTAATAATTGGACTTACACAATCTCCTGGAATGGTAATAGGCCCTGTAGGTGGTGAGGGGGGGATTTGCACTGAACCTGTCAGCCAAGATGTTGGCAATGTCAGAAGGGTCAGCGTATTTTGTTCCATTTTGTACTAGCTAAGAACAATCCTGAGCATTGCCATTTAGGTTTCTGACGTAGCCATAGAAGGCCTTATGGTTATCCTTGACATCCTTGGCAACTTTCTTTTCAAAATTAGCTGTAGTTGACTTGATGAGGGCCCTCAATTTCTTACTAATGCTGATCAGGGATGATTTTTCTACTTGAGATTTGGCCTTTTTTTGTATAAGTCTCCTCCTTTTATTGTAAAGTTTGCTTATGGCCGGGGTCCACCAGACTGGTTTCTTCTTGCTTGAGGAAGGAGTCTTGGTTTTATTTGGGATAGCACGGTCCATGCAATCCTGAAGATGCATATAGAGTGCCTTGGTGTAGGATTCCGCATCCTGGATATCATTATCCTTCTGCAAGGGAATAGTGAAGCTTTCCACTTCAGATGCAAGTAGTTCGAAGTTTGCTTTGGAAAGGTTTTTGACTATGGTTTCTTTGACTGGGAGAGGTGGAGAGGTGAGGATGTCCAGGGTTATCAGTTTGTAGTCGGATCTGACCAAGGAGGGAGTGATAATGGGTGTGGTACAATGGGCACCCATATTTGTGATGATTAAATCCAATATGTTGTCCCCTCTAGTGGGGGAACATACTAGTTGTTCAAGGGCATTTAAATTTATAAATTCTATGAATCGCTGAGCATAGGAGTTGGAGCATTGGTAGTTCGCCCAGTCTATACCAGGGTAGTTGAAATCACCCAAGATTATGGTGTTGGGTAGGACCTTTATATTTTCCAATGTCTCAAGGAATGCAGAGTGAGCATCTTGGGACATGGTGGGCAATCTATAACCGGCTATGACTTGAAATGTGGTTTTGCCTGCTGATAGTTGCGCATGAATGATCTCTGGGGCATCATGCTGCACTACTAACCTGGAGATATGGGCATCCTTGATGAATATGAATACACCTCCGCCCTTTGTACTGCGATCTGGTAACTGAGGCCAGAAGGTATGATATGAATTGTAACCTGACCCATAAGCCATTTAAGTACAGTTGTCCTTCTGTTGTTTTCCATAGAGCTATAATGCTGATGTCCACCAAGACAATCTGTGTTGCTATTTTAAACTGAGGGATTCTTACCCATACTGTAAATTTGTCTTTGGAAGCTCCTCCCAGTCTCATCTCATCTAGTCATATTAGTGCGCATTAGAAGATCAAACTGTGAAGTTCCTCACCTTTGACTGTTAAAGGTTGAGATTCCCTTTTCTTTCGTATCTTTCTACCTGCTTATCATACAGTACTATACCTAGAAGTACTATTAACCCCTTTGTTCCAGCTTAATTTTAAAATCTGCAGTGTCTGAGACAATACATTCACTGGTGAGACTTCTGTATATTGTGGGTAGTCTACCCTAATTAGATACACACTCTGCTACTTTTACTTCTTCTCAACACCTAAGCACTGGAGAAGATGTTAATTCACCCTCCAAGTTTCACCTCTGTTTTCAGCCTTTTCACATTAGGAGACAGTGTACAGTCTGCCACTGAAACTACAAGTGTTGCTGTATATACTGTGGTGCCCAGCCCAGAATGCTACTACTCTCCTTTTGAGATTTGGTAATGGTAGGTTAAAATACATACAATACTTGTGAGCTCTGCATTCTTGCACCTAAATGGGTGCCACACTGCTGTGCTTGTTACACAAGCAAGTGCATAATGTCATATTTAATGATGCTATGTAATATAAATTATTTATTTTTGAATGTGCTCCAGAAAAGGCACTGGATGAAGTCAAGGAAATGCAGTATTCCTTGTTTCTCCATATCTTACTTGCAGTGCCTTAGTAGGAAATGGCCCTCGCTCTGCGGCAGTGCATGCCTGGAAGATCACCCTAAAAAGGATGGTAAGGTTTAACATTTTGACGAAATGATTTCTGTATACTGTGACATCTTATGTATGGAAATGGGGAATACGCTTTTAAATGTCCTTGACTTTTTAAATTCTTGCACCAATCAGTCAGAAGATTGACTATAAAAGAAAGAAAGCTAATTGCCTATCTTTTTTGGATAAAAGGCTGTAGCTTAGAAGAGAAAAAAAGAAGGAAGGTAATTTCTCAAGTGGGTAGATTATCATGGAATAGAGTAGGTGCTCTTCCTGCCCAAAGAAAATTAGGTGGCTTCACGCCCCTGTGCCACCATTTTAATGTGTGCTAAGTATAAACTTAAACCTGTCTTTGAATCCAGCCTTGCATCTTACCTTACAAAAACCCTTTCCATAACACTACCACTAAATAAGACACTCTGATGCACTTCACATACACCAACACACATGCACAACATTAAATCTAACCCCTCCCTTATCCTTACTCTAACCCAAGTTCACAAACACACACAGACACACTTCCACCCCTAATGTTGAAACTTTTAGTTTACCTAAACAAATTCCCACCCGTAATTTTAAATCTTTCAGTATGTCCAAGACTTTTGGGATTAAAGTCCCAAACTGAGATTTACCTCATCCACACACACTCATACTTCCTCATTTCTACATCTCCAGAACTTAAGAAAGAGTGTTTTTGATGAATTTCCCAAGCTATTCACTCTGCCTTTGAATCTGCAATGCAACTGACTGAAATGCACCCCTATACATACATAAATATATATATATATATATATATATATATATATATATATATATATATATATATATATATATATATATATATATATGAGTATATAAATTAAATAATTAAATATTGAACACTTTGGCGATTGAAAAAACAACGGTCATTTTAGATATGATATAAAATGATTGAAAACAACAAATAATACCAGCATTCCTACATCCCTTTCTCATTAAATATATAACCTCCAAGATTGCACAGCAGTGTGATAAGGGCAAATTCCCAGACCCTGATATAAAGTGATCTTTATAGAAAGCAGCCTGTAGGCCGAAACACATAGAAAT
>NC_056731.1:1330103663-1330118663 GCF_019279795.1 Protopterus annectens | reverse complement strand
TTTAGTACTAATACGTATTAACCCTGCATGAAACATTTTCTGATCTATAACTGACAACTGTTTAAACAAAACAGGATTCTTGTGAATGTCATTCATGGTTGTTTTCAGTGAGTACAAATATGAGTCATAATTAGTATTGCAAAGAATATTGCCATTACTATTCTTAATATAACACCGGTAAGATATGGTTATATTACAATTGCTCCAGCCCACCTGGAGAGTGTCATTTTTGTAAAAACATACAATTCCTTTTTGTGTGACAGGTAAAAATAAAGCTATTTTGTCCTGTGATCTCACAGTTCCTGTATCAAAGAGTAAATTCTCCCAAGTCTCATTTATCCCCAAGGGGACAGCGGACATTATCAGTCCTCCATATGCTGTTGGTATAGCTGTACAAACCCAGCAATTTGAAATGTTCATAGTCTCTGCATATACACGCTTCATGGCTAGGTATGTGTTAAAATTTGGATGCCAGTCTATAGACGTTTCGTCACGCCTTCCCACTTTCACTTGTGTGGTTGAGTGTAGGAAAAACCACAACAAGAGGAAAATTGTCACAATTATAGTCAATAAATGTATACTCAGCAAAATGATTATGCAACATCTCTGGGGTTGATCTAAATTTCTATTTGCTTTGTTTTTGGCCATCTTGCCCTTGTTGTATATCAGTTACAAAGTTTTTATCAAGTTGAAAGTTTACTGGTTTGCAGTGTGTCAAATGAACCCGGGATGTCCTCTCAGCCACTCTGACTGCAGTAGGTGTTGCCAACAGTACCTGGTATGGTCCTTCCCACTTTAGACTCTCCAATTCTTCCTTTTCGTCACTTTCAGCCACACCCACGTCCCAGGGGCCAAAACTGCTTCCTCCGGTCTGGTCTGTTCCTTATCTGATAAAGAGTTAAACTGCAAAACAGATTTATTTGTTAACAGTTTCCTCAAATAACTAGCTAATGAACTGTCAGTCTCTTGCTCTGCAGGCATGAGAGCTTTCCACTGAGGCACATAATATGCTCTCCCAAAAATCATTTCAAAGGGAGTCAAACCCTTCACATTTGGAACCGTTCTCATACTCAGCAGTGCTAAAGGCAGACAGTGTATCCAATTCTTTTGGGTTTCTTCAACTAACTTCCTAAGTTTATTCTTAAGGGTACCATTGTACCTTTCCACCAGTCCTGCTGACTGTGGGTGGTAGGCACAATGGTTTTTCAAGGAGATACCAAAAAATCTCCCAAGTTGTTGGATTGTCTGGTTCACAAACTGTGTGCTGTTGTCACTATAAATCCTTTCTGGAATGCCAAATCTAGGGATTACTTCTCTTATCAGGGCTTTCGCCACTGTTGCTGCATCCGGATTCTTGGTTGGAAAAGCTTCTACCCATTTAGAAAACATATCTAAAATAACTAAACAATATTTCTTCCCTTCACACTTATTCAATTCTATGAAATCCATACAAATAGTATGGAACGGATACTGTGGTATAGGAAAACTTCCTTGCTTAGGTTTAAATGCCCCTTGTACATGATGCTTGTTACAAGTATGACAAGCCGCACAAAATTTTTTTGTGTAATTTGTGAATCCATATGTTTGGAATGTTCGGTTTACTAACTGTACTATCCCCCCTGATGAGACATGGCACTGCCCATGGCTCAACAAAGCTGCATATCTAAATAAATTAGACAGTAATATCAGCTTTTTCTCTTTGGAAATGTACAGTCCATTTTCAAGAATTGCACTTTGTTTTTCCCATTTCCGTTTTTCTGCTTTTGTAGTAAGCATCTGCATTGTTTTTAACATGTCTAAATCTAAAATCTCAGAGGGTTGTAATTCCTCATTCAAAAGTAAAGTTTCTGAGTCTGAGGCTGCTTGCTTTGCAGCTGCATTAGCTCGTGCATTGCCTTTCAAAATCTTATCCTGTTGTTTTGTATGAGCTACACATTTAAAAATAGCTACTTTGGTAGGTAACTGAATAGATTCTAATAATTCCAAAATAAATTGCACATGATTAATTGGTTTCCCACTAGATGTTATCATTCCTCTATTTTTCCATTGTTGCGCAAATACATGTACTGTAGAAAAAGCATACTATCAGTATATATGTTTACACATTTGTCTTTTGCTAAAGTACATGCCTGTGTCAAAGCTATCAATTCTGCTGCTTGTGCAGATAAGTTATGTGGTAAGGATTGGGCTTCTAGAATTTCAGTGTTTGTAACTACTGCATACCCCACTAGATTCTTTCCTGTAGGGCCCCTTCTGCATGAGCCGTCCACGTAATATGTCACCTCGGCATCATCCAAGGGCATATCCATAAGATCTTGTCTAGGCAAGGCTAATTGTTCAATCTCCTGCAGGCAGATGTGCAGTGTGCCATCCACAGGAGTTGGGAGTAATGTTGATGGATTTTATGTCGTACATCGTTCAATTGTCATATGAGGTTGGCTCAGCAGTATAGTCATGCATGAAAGATGTCTAGCAGGAGAGAGATATGCTACTTTTCCTTGCAGTAAAATTATTGCGACTGCATGAGGCAATCTCAATGTGAGAGGGTGGAATAACACCACTGAGGCTGAAGCCTGTACTGCCATTGCAGCTGCAACTACTGCTTGTACACAGTGAGGCAAAGATTGTGCCACTGGGTCTAACTGCGATGAATAATAGGCCATGGGGCGTTGCTTGTCCCCATGTTGTTGCATCGGCACTGACGTCATATATCCTTGCTTGCCATCTACGGTCTGAAAGAACCATTTGTGATAGTTTGGGAGTCCTAAAACTAATGAAGAAGCTATCAACTGCTTCAACCTGCAGAAAGCCGTTTCTGCTTCAGGTGTCCATTGTAAAATATCTTGTGCTGCCATTTGTGTCTTATATATCAAGTCAGTCAGTGGAGCAGATTCCAAAGCATAATTTGGTATCCAGCTCCAACAGAAATTAGTTGTACCCAAGAAGGACATCATTTCCTTCTTGGTTGCTGGTTTGGGTGCTTGCAAAATTGCTGTTTTTCTTTCCTCATCTAATATTCTACCCTCATTGGATATTACATATCCTAGGTATCTATCTTGTTTTTTCCAAAGTTGTAACTTACTTTTGTTTACTTTGTGTCCTTGTGTTGCTAAAAATTTCAATAACGCTAAAGTATCCTCCCTGCATTGTTGCTGGGTGGGGGCTGCTAGCAAGATGTCGTCTACGTAAAGTAGAATCTGACTACCTTCCGGTGGGGTAAACCCTGCCAGGTTGCTAGCCATTTCTTGTGCAAATATTGTTGGGCTCTCACAATATCCTTGTGGTAGTCGAGTATAGGTATACCTTTTACCCTGAAATGTAAATGCAAACCAATATTGACTATCAGGATGTATAGGTATTGAAAAGAAAGCATTACTGATATCTACCACAGAAAAATATTTTTGTTGTGGTTTCAAATCGTTTAACAAAGTATGTGGGTCTGGCACCGTGGGTGCTCTGGGTATCACTGCATTATTCACAGCTTGTAAATCTTGAACCATCCGCCATTCCCCGTTTGCTTTTTTAACAGGAAATAGGGGTGTATTACATGGTGAATCAGGAGATTCTACCAGTACTCCTTCTTTGAGTAATGCTGCTATTATAGGCTTGATTCCTATTTCTGCATCTTTTCTCAAAGGGTATTGTCCTTTCTGTGGTCTAAATGCTGATTTTGGTGTAATTGTAACTGGTCCTGCTGTTCGAATAAGTCCTACATCTGACTTTCCTGTCGACCAAAGAGTCATTGGAATTTCACATAAGACTTTTTCTTCTTCTTCTAATAAAAATGCTAATCAGCTGTCCTCGCTAGATTGCAAGTGAACAGCTGGATGTGTCTGTGTCAACCAATTCAGTTTTTGTTTCTGTATCCCTTGTTCTGACAGTTCTAAGTCAGTCTGTTTCTCCCATCTTGTCACCTTTTCTCCTAAGTCTGCCCATTTTACATTTTTGTTCTTTGTCAAGCTGACGTGTGGTAATCGATTTGATCTATATAATGTAAGGAATTCTTGAGGTAATGAACAGCTAACTACACTGTTCCCCTCAGTATCCCAGTACAAAGTACGTAAAACCAATCTAGTTGCACGATTTCTGAACAATTCCTGCTCATACTCTCTACCAGGTCCTGGTGTAGTACAGTAGTATAGAGTACAGTGTAACAAATGCTGTCTATCCGTGTCGAGGGAGAGGGCTTTACTGATGGCTACGTTCATCAGTTTCTCGGTTACTGCCCCTGGACCAGTCGTGACTAGGTCCTGGCTGTACCAGTAAAAAGCTTCACCCTCTGATTGCACCACAAAAGTATCCATTTGCCTCTGCGCTTCCATACCTTGTACAGTTGGAACTACTGCTATGCCAAATATCTGCATAAGGTCCCTGCCCAATAGGTTCACTGGACACTTTGCAGAAACGACAATTTTACTTCTTTGGGTCATACCTGAAACAGGGTCAGTTATTGGTATATCATGGGAAAGTGGTTCCCTGTATAGCTGTCCGTTTGCGGCTTTTACCAGTATATAATCAGGTGATTCAGAATGTTCTGGTAACTTGGATGGGTGTATCAGGGTCCATGATGCTCCTGAGTCACACAGGAATTTGACTTCCCTTCCCTCCACCAGAAGTGTAACTTCCAGTTTCGTATCTGCTAAGTAGAGCTCTAGGCTCAATAATGCTAAATCTAAAATTTCACTTTCTTCATCCTCCATATCTACTTGCACTTCCTCTATTCCTTCTATCACATTTACGTTTGTTTTCTGTTTATTAACTTCTCCTGATGATTTCTGATTTTCGCATGATGTGTCTTCACTATCATAAAGTCAATCCTCATCTCCCTTATCTTCTGTAATTACCTTTTTGTTCTGCTTACAATCCCTTGCTAGATGTCCCTTTTTCCCGCACTTAAAGCATTCACTTCTCTTTTTCCTCTCTTCGAAATCTTCTGATCATTTGTCAGACTGTTTATTTCCCTAGGCATTCTTCTTGCCCTTTTTACCTGATTGTAACACAAATACTTCAGCTCCGTCTTCAGCAGTGAAGACTTGCGCCTTCTTTTTCTTCTTACTATTAAAATGTCTTTCAGCATGTCTAGCGTATTCAAGTAAGGCTTGTAGCCTACCTGTTTGATGGTCTATCACATGCTTCGTAATGAAGCTACTAATAGGTGCAATGCAACCTTTCAAAAATGCATTTTTTAATTGTTGTTCATATGGGGAATCATTCGTTTGGTTTTCAGGAACCGACATACTGCTATGATTATTAAAACATTCCAATAATCTAGCATAGTACCCATCTATTGTCTCATTTTCCTGTTGTATGCATTGATTAATGCAAGTCCAGTCTGTTCTAGGTTTTCATTTCTCAGAGATTCAGTCTGTAAGACTTTTCACTCTGTTGTCTAATTCTGCGTCACTATGTGGGAGTGGTTTGAGCTCTGCATTACGAGGATTCCAGGTGCCACAAATCATGTGCCAATCTGGACCTATAATTTGTCTTACTACTTTTTCTACTTCTTCCCCATTCAAGTAGTAACTCAACCTCATGCCTTGTAAATCTTCTAAAAATTTCGTAAAATTAACTTTCGGATGGGGGATTCCCTCAGTAGCTTTCCGGATATCCTCTGGTGTCCATGGTCTATATACCAAGAGTGTTGGGTTCTGCCCTTCCTGTCCTGCCTGAGGATTTGGGACCTCTATAAGTGGGCATATTTCTTCCTCACTCTCATCCTGTAGGTTTCTTTCTATTTGATATGATTCTGCGTCCCTATGTATTTTACGTGTCCAGGACCTAGTTTCAATAGGATCTCTAACAAACGGTTGTGGTCTTGCTGAGACTTCAGGATAACGTGGAGGCGGACCAGCTTGTCCACTCACTTCATATCCTGAAAAGGGTAAAGGAGGGGGCAAGGGAGGAGGAGGAGCTGTTGCTATTACTAAGTTATTATCTTCTTTGTCTAAAAATAATGTTTTTGAATTTTTAATCTTCTGTTCTCTACGATTTGCTTCCTCAATCCACCTGTGTGCCTGAGGAATGCCTAATTGGAGTTGCTTTTTTGCCTGACCTCCCGCATCGGATTTAAGTTGCTTAAGGAGTTTAACTAGTGAAGTTTTATCTAGTTTACCATCAAATTCATATTTATTAACCCATTTCGTATAATACTTAACGTTATCGGAACGTTGTAATTGCATGTATTTTGCGTCTTTGGTTAGGGGCGGATCTTGCGATGTTTTAGTGCACTGATTTCCCATGGTAAAAGAAAATGTTACGTAACCCTTCTTATCACGTGATATCGAAAGTTCAGTTCCTTTTCACAGTTTATCTAGAATAACTGCCTACCTTATTCTGTTACCCTGATCTATGACCAAATATACAGTACTTCCTTTTGTCCATGATCTGCATAAGAAGTAGCGTTTTGTTCAACTGAACCAAAAAACAAAAAATGCAAACCGCAAGCTACCACTCACCAAATTGAAACAGCAAGGTGAATATGTGCTGATGTAAATCCACTGGAATCACTGATGTTGTATATAAAATTTATTTTTAAAAACGAGAATAAATAGTTAACATAAAAATGGTTAACATAAAAAAGTAGTTAAGCGCTTTCACTCGTCTAAGCGAGCTTCATCAGAACAAACAGATGATACACTTCCATGTCATTTAAAAACGCTAGTCTTGGCGCCAAATTAGATACTCTTAAAGCTGTACCATACAATTAATACCTTCATACATAGAAATGTTACGAATAAACTCTACTGTTAATAATTAAAATGTGTAAGATATAGGTACTATGCATAGCATTTACCTAAGATCTTCAGGTAAACAAATGTTTGTTATTAAATATTCATTACATATACTAAGCTACAAGAATTAGCTCTTCAACATTAAAACAGGTTTGACCGATGTGTAGTCATTAATTCCTGGTGGTGTCATAGCATCCGTAAAAAGTTGCCACCAATATTCTTTGTATGCTATGATGTTTTTTATGTTACCTCCCCTAGGATCAACCCTAATAGTTTCTAGTATTACAAATTTAAAATGATGTTCCTCACCTACCCTATTAATATGCCTATATAGGGTGTTCTTAGTGTCCTTAGTTTTGATACTGTACAGTAGATCTTAGGTAAATGCTATGCATAGTACCTATATCTTATACATTTTAATTATTAACAGTAGAGTTTATTCGTCACATTTCTATGTATGAAGGTATTAATTGTATGGTACAGTTTTAAGAGTATCTAATTTGGTGCCAAGACTAGCGTTTTTAAATGACATGGAAGTGTATCATCTGTTTGTTCTGATGAAACTCGCTTAGACGAGTGAAAGCGCTTAACTACTTTTTTATGTTAACCATTTTTATGTTAACTATTTATTCTCGTTTTTAAAAATAAATTTTATATACGACATCAGTGATTCCAGTGGATTTACATCAGCACGTATTCACCTTGCTGTTTCAATTTGGCGAGTGGCAGCTTGCGTTTTGCGTTTTTTGTTTTTTGGTTCATGATCTGCATAACAAATCTTGACAACGATATTTACTGTAACCTAGTCCCTGATCTAAAACAGAAAAAAGGCAAAATCATCCTACCTGAGCCTCCGGTATTGAGTCATCCAGGATCCACTCTTCGGCCACAGATCAGAAAGTGGCCAGCCTCTTTAAACGACAATTCAGTCGGAGGTCTTTTCACCCAAGAAGAACCATTTCAGTAACTTCTCCTGCACAGTATTCGACCACCGGTAGACTCTGATCTGCAGCTGTCCGAGGGACTTTCAGCTAAGAAGGACCAAACTGTTAAATAAAATTAAGAATTCAATACACAGGAGGTTCAGGTTCAAAAGTTTACTAGTGTACACCAGGAGGTAAAAAATGTACAAGTACAGGATTTTGTCTAACATGAAACAGGAAGTACACAGACTTTATAGTCTTTACATTCAAGTTGTGCCCACCTTACTGACGTGGCATGTCACAGGGCATCTACATCACTTTAGCTTACAGTCCTCTATTCATAAAAACTGCTGATGCTGTATATTTTAAAAAAGTTTTCCTCTGGTAACAATACGGCCTTGCTATCCACCTGGTCAGACATAATGTCTTTCTGTAAAGTTACTTCTTCAAGGTTTCACATCAGTTCGAATACAATAGTGGATTCAATCTTCTAATACACATCTTTGTTCACTGTAATACTTTCCCACCAGCTGCATGTTATCTTAGTAACACATATACAAGGCCAAATCATCCCAGCAGGAAAGAGCAGAAGATTTCATTATTTCACATATTTAATTTCCTGACACAGCAGATAATCACTTGTGAAAAGCATAAACATTAAAACTTGCTAAGCTAGCAACTGCCAGGGTCGGAGGTCAATTTGCTACAAGCCACACTGCAGTTTCAAAACTTCTTGCATTTACACATGAATTTATCCTTTCTGTTATATGATTAATAGAATAAAATGCATTACATACTACTTTGTTTTTAAACTAGCATTTCACATATATTCAAATACATATTTTTCTAACAATATATATATATATATATACACACACACACACACACACACACACACACACACACACACACACACACACACACACGCTTCTCTATCATATATAGACAGATAGATTAGATGCTTATAGATAATGGATTACATACAAGTTGTTGAAAGACAACTTGTCAAACAGGAAAAAAGGTGGTATAGCTGATCAAATGTACTGGCTTTTTTCTGCTCAAGATCGCAGAACAGTGGGTTTGGGAATTTGCACTTTACTCACTGTAGTGCGATCTCACAGATGGTATATATAAGATGGTATGTATAATTAACAGGTGGTGTGGATGATGACTGACAAATTGTTCTGGATCACTATCCATTCAATTTGTTAAATTTTTGGAGGATGGTCATACATCATATATATATATATATATATATATAGATATATATATATATATATATGTATATCTAGATATATATATTTATATATATATATATATATATATATGTATATATATATATATATATTTATATATATATATATATATATATATATATATATATATATATATATGTCTTCTTCATCTTCTTTCAGCTGCTCCTGTTAGGGGTCGTCACAGCAGATCAACTGTTTCCATTTCTTCCTGTCCTCTGCATCTTGCTTTGTCACACCAGCCACCAGCATGTCCTCTCTCATCGCATCCATAAACCTTATCTTAGGCCTCCCCCTTTTCCTGTTACCTGGCAGCTTCATCCTTAGCATCTTTTTCTCAATGTACTCTGCATCCCTCCTCAGCAAATGTCCAAACCAACGTAATCTTGCCTCTCTGGCTTTGTCTCCAAACCTTCCAACCTGGGCTGACCCTCTGATATACTTATTCCTAACCCGTCCGTCCTCGACACACCCAGTGCAAATCTTAACATCTTCAACTCTGCCATGTCAAGCTCTGACTCCTGCCTTTTTGTCAATGCCATTGTCTCCAACCCATATAACATAGCTGGTCTCACTACCCTCTTGTAGACCTTCCCTTTCACTCTTACTGGTACTCGTCTGTCACAAATCACTCCTGACACTCTTCTCCACCCACTCCATCCTGCCTGTACTCTCTTCTTCACCTCTCTTCCACACTCACCATTACTCTGAACTGTTGATCCCAAGTATTTAAACTTATCCACCTTCGCCACCTCTACTCCTTGCATCCTCACCATTCCTCTATCCTCCCTCTCATTGACACACATATATTCTGCCTTAGTTCTGCTGACCTTCATTCCTCTTCTCTCTAGAGCATATCTCCACCTCTCCAGGGTCTCCTCCACCTGTTCCCTACTCTCACTACAGATCACAATGTCATCTGCAAACATCATAGTCCACGGGCACTCCTGTCTGATCTCGTCTGTCAACCTGTCCATCACCATTGCAAATAAGAAAGGGCTCAGAGCTGATCCTTGATGTAATCCCACCTCCACCTTAAACGCATCTGTCACTACCATCGCAGACCTCACTGTTGTCACACTACCCTCGTACATATCCTGTACCACTCTTACATACTTCTCTGACACTCCCGACTTCCTCATACAATACCACAACTCCTCTCTAGGCACCCTGTCATATGCATTCTCTAAATCCACAAAGACATAATGCAACTCCTTCTGACCTTCTCTGTACTTCACCATCAACACTCTCAGAGCAAACATCGCATCTGTAGTGCTCTTTCCTGGCATGAAACCATACTGCTGATGACTAATCATCACTTCCCTTCTTAACCTAGCTTCCACTACTCTTTCCCATAACTTCATGCTGTGACTGATCAATTTAATCCCTCTGTAGTTACTACATCTCTGCACATCACCCTTATTCTTAAAAATTGGTACCAAAACACTTTTTCTCCATTCCTGAGGCATCCTCTCACTTTCCAAGTACAATCTCTCTCTCTCTCTCTCTCTCTATATATATATATATATATATATATATATATATATATATATATATATATATAAAGATACAGATATACATACATACATATACATATACACATTTTCTTTACTGGTTGTTTTGTCTGATGCCTGAAGAACAATTTTTACAAGTTACCATTACAGATTTGCTCTCAAGCATAAAGTATAGAAGGGCCTCAGGTAATGCAGATACACCATGAATGACATGACAGCTTGCATGATATTCAATAATAAGAAAACAATAGAAACTGAAACCGATTTTCTAAAAGAGGAAGTTAATAGACTGTCTGCTAGAACAAAGGACAATGAAGGGTATTTTAACATTTAGAACACTTCCATTATTAAAACTGTATTGCTTTCCAGTCATGGGTGTGAGTATATTATTGAAAGGGCACACTGAAAATTAACATTGAAATTACAATCAAAACGTCCCCTCATGTTATGATTATCAGGTTTATATACTGTATTGAAAAAAGAATAGGCATACACCATGTACTGCTCTCCATTTAAAAGCTTCTCTGAAACAGCTATCAATTGGCCTTAACAGAGAACCTCCCTCTAGATGCCTGCAGGCATAGGTATCCTTACAGGTCTCTGCAGTGTACTTATTACTGTATCTGTTAAATTCAGTATCAAGTAGCCCTATAATTTTCAGGTTTTATCAGTGAAGCACTGGTTACATTTACAGAGGCAAACTGTACTGCCAAAGAGATATTTTTTTACATTATCACAAAATGGTGCTGTGTTTAGAAAATATGACAAGAGGGATATAGAGGTGGAAGGACAAAATCTAATGCATGGCATAAATGCTTGGGTTCAAAATTTGTATGGCATGCCACAAAATATTTTCTTGAATGTTTGCTACTATTGCCAAGAAATATTTAATTTAGACTGGGTGTGCTTTGGGAATCTGTGCTTGGTAACAAGGACTTTAAGTTTGGAATAAAATGATAACTTGCAGGAAGTGATAAAAAGCAGTATAAAGGATTAATGTCCGCATTTCACAGCCTGGTGTCAGAAAAATTATCTGTGCTTGGTGTGCACAGTAAAAACATTTTAGGTATGCTCAGTTTGACTTTGACAAAGAAAGATCCAACACTAAAATCAATAGGATTTTTTTGGATAGTATATCAAATAGTTGTAATTATTCTGAGATCCCAGTAGTTTACTTCTGCTAATACTTGGTTAGCAGCTTTAGCAAAGCAAATCACTGAATGTTTCAGAAGTTTAAGAAAGTTTCATAAATCTGCATGTTTGCAAGTTTCTTGCGGAATAGGGGCTTTTTTTGGATTTGTTTGCAAGTTTCTTAGGGAATAAGGGCTTTTTTTTTTGGATTTGCATTATCCCTGACAGCACTTAAGACATTAAGAAGTGCTTTGTGGAAAGTACCGGATTTGTGAGCAGTGATGGCAGATGAACTACTTGCTCATTAATCCTTCATCAGAAGCAGGGTAGGAGATGTGTCCTTTTATTTAACTGTTTAGTGAGATTCATAGATGTTGGCACAGGGAGGAGAAGGGGGTGGTGTCCAGTATCAGATGTTACTGGTTTTTGAATCATGCACAGTGTTTAGCTACATGGTGCATGATAAGCAATAACAGGTTACAGACTCACATAGGAGTGAGTCTGTGAAGACCACAGAATACTGAAGCTTGTTGGCCTATTTAGTGCCCCCAAAGACCAAATTACCACCGTAACAGCTATAAATAAATGCAATCTAAGGGTCATGTTGCTCAGCGCTAACAGTCTAAATTTCAAGATGCACTCGTTCAAGCACTCCTCAAAATGGAGAACATTGACATTTGTGCTGTATCAGAGACCTGGTTTAA
Organism: Protopterus annectens; assembly: GCF_019279795.1. Taxonomy (NCBI): domain Eukaryota; kingdom Metazoa; phylum Chordata; order Ceratodontiformes; family Protopteridae; genus Protopterus; species Protopterus annectens. The sequence goes on along the minus strand of NC_056731.1, from coordinate 1,330,106,407 downwards.
AGCAGCAGAAAGCACCCCTGCACTACCAGGCTATAACTCATTCTACACCTTTCGGTCCCAGAAAATGGACCGATGCTCCAAAGGCAGTGGAGTCTCCATATTCATAAAAGATATGCACACCTCCAGACTAGTAGCCCACCATAACGAATCAGAGATACTTCAGGTACAACTAACTTGGGTAAGACAGCGATTCAGGTCGTAGCCTGTTACAGGTCCACAACCATGTCCCAAGACTCTTATCCCAAATTCCTAAGCACTCTGGAAACTATTAGGGTCCAACCCAACACTCTCATACTGGGTGACTTCAACTACCCCTCCATCAACTGGGAAAACTACCCATGCACCAATATACTTGCCCAGCGCTTCCTGGAATTCATTAATTCCAATGTGCTGGACCAGCTGATTTTTTCCCCACTAGAGGAAGCAACATCCTTGACCTGGTTATTGCTAACATGGGCAACCATTGCTCAACACCAATAGTCAATTCTTCCCTGGTTAGATCTGACCACAAACTAATTACCATGGAAATCCACATCTCACACACACCACCAGCAAAGGTAACCACCATGAAAAACTTCTCCAAAGCTGACTTTGGGCTCCTAAAAACAGAGGTGACTAACTTCACGGCACCCATGCAAATGGAAAATAGGTGCATGACAGCCAAATCATACAGCAATGCACTGAATGAACACGTACATAAATGCATGGAACTAGCCATACCCAACAGAACCAAGATGCTCTCCTCCAAAAAAGGAAGCCAATCTGGTGGTCCCCTGCCATCTGTACAACAGAAGGAAGAAACTGTTGCAGAAAAAGTCTCAAGACTGGAAAAACTCCCTTATTAGCCTCAACAAAAATTTGAGATCCCTCATCAAAATGTCTAAAGCTAGCTGTGAAGGCAGAATTGTGGCAGACACTAAAAACAACCACAAAGCCTTCTACAGTTACATCAAGAATCTCCAAGGCAATACACAGATTTGCTCTGAGCTACTGCACAATGGTACCTCTTATACTGAGCCAACAGATATTGCCAACATAGTGGCTGACAGATTTAGTGCCAACTTTACCCCTTTCTCCCCCACAAAAGGACAAATCACAATACCAGAAGAATGCCAGGCACCCAAGCATTACTGCAGTACAGATAAAGCTGCATTGTCTAAGGCCAAGAATACAGCTTTCATGGGACCCGACAATATCCCTGGTTGTGTTTTACGTGAACTACAAAGTGAACTGGCACCACACCTGTGTGCCCTGTTCAATCACAGCCTCACCTCAGGCTTTGTCCCCACAGAATGGCGTACTGCTACAGTCATCCCTCTCCATAAAGGGGGAGTGACTACAGTCCCTGGGAATTATTGCCTCATTATCCTGATGAATCTGATATGTAAGGCTATGGAGCACATCATGATGGACCTAATTAACAAGGATATAGGGAATCTCCAAACTCTGGATTCCATGCAATTTGGTTTTGTGAAGGGTAGATCATGGCTGCTCAACCTGGTTGACTTCTTTGAGTCAGTCACCAAAGCTGTGGATGAAAACAAGGCAGTTCATACAGCCTACCTCAATCTGGCCAAGGCCTTTGATACCATTCCCCACTCAGGAATTATTGATAGACTCACCAAACTAGGCATCGACCTCTATATCACTAGGTGGATTGTAAACTGGCTCACAGATTGAACCCACAGTGTAAAAATAGCAGACTCCAAGTCAGACTGCTGACCAGTCATGAGTGAAGTTCCACAGGGAATGGTCTCGGGTCCCTTCCTGTTTGGCATCTACTTCTCAGAAGTCCAGGCCAACACAGAGGGACTCTGGCTGACCAAATTTGCCGATGATTGCAAGCTAGGAGCCATTATTAACTCCCCAAGTGATGTAGACATCCTACAGAAAGGCCTCTCTGAGACCAACAACTGGTGTCAAAACCATGGCCTTAATCTTAATGCCAAAAAATGTATCATTCCCTTTGGGAAAAACTCAGTTCCCACTAATTACCACATTGATGGTAGCCCAATAAACACTGAAGGCGTTATAAAAGATCTGGGAACACAGGTTGACAGCAACCTCTCCTTTCGACCACCACATGCCACTGTGGTCAGAAAGTCCTTCTATGTGGCACATCTCATTACCAAAGGTTTTGAATCCAGGAAGAAAGAGGTCATCATCTCTCTGTACTCTTCCCTCATTAGACTAGTCATTGAATATAATGCCCCATTTGGCATATACCTCAATAAACACCTGCAACAGCTGGAAAGGCCACAAAAGTACCTCTCAAAGAGGATCCTAGGCCTTAAACACATGCCATACATGGACAGACTAAAAAAACTCCAGCTTTTCTCTGTCTCATATCATCTGTTAAGAGGCAATCTCTGCTTGACTTACAAAGCCATGTCTGACCCAGCCCTATTAGAAATGTTACACCTAAAGAAATCCCAGTCTGTCTGCACCACGTACTTCAGGGACTCTAGCCTTATTACCACAATCAACAGAACATTTTGGAGGGACAGGTTCATAACCCAGCGACTACCCATGTTCTGGAATAGACTTCCCATACATGTCTAGCAGAGCACCTCACTGGCCCTTTCAAGAGAAATCTTGATGAGTGGATGGGAAATAGAAAGTTCACCCCAGGGATCACTCCAGTGGCTCTACTTTATATAGGCATCAGGAACTAATGGCAACATGATGCCAGGACACTTCTATGGGCTAGGTTTGTAAAGGCTCCAGGGCCGTTGGCCTAGTAC
>NC_056731.1:1330091163-1330101163 GCF_019279795.1 Protopterus annectens | reverse complement strand
TTGAGGCAATGTTACAACTGTCTCATGTACATGGACAACCCTCTCCTCCTCCAAACAGGTTCAAATATATGTGAGAGATGCAACCATATAGCCAAACTGGAGGCTGAGCTCTCTCAACTCAGAACTGGTGTAACCAGACAGGAGGAGAAGGTAACCTCACACAACACAAATCCAGTCTCACATAGTCCTACCACAACAACAAACCAAACACATAAACACACAAAAACATACTCGGAGGCTCTAAATAAAAATCTGCCTAAGAAGCAGAGACCTCCAAAGCAGACATCCAAGAAAATGCTACTGCAAAACAAAACAAGTGAAACACATAGCTCACAAAGTCAGTGTGCCAAACAGTCACAGCCCTTAAGGCTAAATAACACACCTGATACACTCGTAATAGGTGATTCTATAGTCAGACACACTGATGTCCCGCTCACCAGGCTGAACAAAGAGAAGATCACAGTGAGCTGCCTGTTGGGCGCTAGAATCCGCCACACAACGCAAGCACTCAGGTCACTCCAAAGCAAGTACAAATACGACTCAGTCATTGTCCATGCTGGTGTGAATGACCTGAGAAGTACCTCCCTCGACTACATGAAAACAGACATAGAGGAACTCTCAGATCATGTAGCCCAGGTCGGTATGACCCTGACCTTGAGCAGCATCTTACACTCACCTAGAATGATGCCACAGTATAAAGACAAAATGATCGATTTTAACAATTGGCTAAAATTTTGGTGTCATTCAAAAGGGATCCAGTGTCTGTCAGCCTGGGATGACATGATCGAAATGCCACATTGCTTCGCTAGGGACGGCTTGCACCTGTCACCCCTGGGCTTTTGGATATTGGTGAAGGCTCTTGCCACCACCATAGTGCCTTTTTTAGGCAAGGCTCAAAAGACAAACCTGCCTCCATAGACAACACAATGAATAAGAAACTAAGGGTAGTGCTGCTAAATGCCAGAAGCCTAAACCTCAAGATGCATGCACTCAAAGCCCTCCTCAGTATGGAGAACATTGATATCTGTGCAGTGACAGAAACCTGCATCAAGGCTCCAGAGTGCACCCCAGCACTACCAGGTTATACCTCATATCATGCTTTTCGGCCCCAAAACTCAGACCGAACCACAAAACGAGGGGGAGTATCCGTATTTATCAAAGATACCCACACCTCCAGGTTAGTGGCATTGCACGAAGCATCGGAGACCATCCATGTGCAACTAACAGTAGGCAAAACTGCTTTTCAGTTTGTAGCATGTTACACACCACCCTCTCAAAATCAGGATTCCCACTCGGCTTTCCTGAAAATACTGGAGAATATGAAGATCTCTCCAAACACCATTATATTGGGTGACTTCAACTACCCAAACATAGACTGGGAGCACTACTCAAGCCCCAACACCCTAGCCCAAAGGTCCCTGGAATTTATAAATTCAAATGCTATAGAACAACTAGTCACCCTCCCACAAGAGGGGAAAACATACTTGACCTGATCATTACAACATGGGGACTCTGTGCTCCATACCAGAGGCTTACCCCTCATTGGTGAGATTAGACCATAAATTAATCTCACTGGATATCCACATCCCGACCCCACCTCCAGCCCAAAAAAACCACAGTGAAAAACTTCTCAAAAGCGAACTTCACACTTCTCAAAACTGAGGTGGAATCCTTCAAGGCCCCCGGGCCAGTGGAAATTACGGCCCAAACTGCAGAAACCTATATAAATGCATTTGATGGACACCTCCAGGAATGCATGGATCATGCTATCCCAAACAAAACCAAGACCCAATCTTCCAAAGGCAGGCATCCAGTCTGGTGGACCCCAGCCATAAATAAGCTGTACAACAGAAGGAGGAAGCTACTACATGATAGAGCAAAATCCCTAAAAGGGAAAGCATCTCGGATCAGTACTAGCAAAAAACTACGATCCTTCATAAAATCCTCCAAGGCCAGCTTCGAGAGAAAAATTGCACAGGACACTAAAGATAATCACAAGGCTTTTTTTAGTTATGTTAGGAACCTGGGATGCAACTCCCACATATGCTCAGAGTTGATCCAAAATGACAAAAAATACACTGAACCCACAGACATTGCCAACATCCTGGCAGACAGGTTTAGTGCAAACTTCTCCCCCCTCCCCCCCAAAAGAGCAAATATCTATCCCAGCAGAGTGCTGCCTCCCTAACATCTCAGATGCTCAGGTGAAAGCCGCCCTCTCCAAAGCTAAAAACACTGCATCAATGGGACCAGACGGTGAATTAAACCCCCATGTAAAGCTGCTGTACAATCTCAGCCTTACTACATGATATGTACCCAAAGAATGATGTACAGCAACAGTGGTCCCACTCCACAAAGGTGGTGCCTCTACGGACCCTGGAAACTATCGCCCCATAAGCCTGACTAGCCTAGTCTGCAAGACCATGGAAAGAATCATCATGGAACTCATAAACAAAGACATTGGGGACTACAGACACTAGATCCTACCCAATTTGGCTTTGTCAAGGGCAGATCCTGCCTCTTGAACCTGGTCAACTTCTTTGAAACAGTCACCAAGGCCATAGATGAAGGGAAGGTAGTCCACACAGCCTACCTGGACCTCGCAAAAGCATTTGACACAATGTCCCACTTGGGCATCATAGATAAGCTATCCAGCTTAAATATAATGCCCTGAACATCACCGCATATGAATGACAAAGCACAAGTATGCCAGGAATATCACACACATAACAAAACTGCATGGTAACCCTACATTCTACATGAAGTAAGGTGCTATCCATGGCAGGAATATGGACACCTACAGCCATTGATGGCTAGAACTATGATATAGAAGTTAAGGTGCACCACATGACACACAGCTACAGGACAAAAGTGGACATACCTGCATTTGCCAGACAGCTCCACCTACAGCAGTCAGATATTACCACTGACAGCCAAAAAGCAGCTACAGAAATATAAATGCATAATGACAGCAACATGTCCAACAATAACAGCTATATGACCTGATAGGATATGTTTTGATTATGGTGACAATGCTATATTTCTTACAGTTAGTATGGGCTGGTTGTTCCTATTAGATATGCTTATTTTAAGTGCAATGCAAATGTCTAGCCAATGCTGCATAACTCAACTTTTTAGACCATAATACACATTACTGTATTGAGAGCATTGTGACATAATGCCACGTAGAACATATATAAATAAATATATTAAATGAGTGTGGCATTATTGGCCTAATATGCACATTTGTCAGATCTCAATGATCAAATATTTCTAAGTAAAACAAATCTAGTAAAACACCTTGCAAAGTGCTACCTTGGGTCCTGTATGGGGACAAGTCCTAACTACCCTTTGCAACTGATCAGTTAGTAGTGCTTGCTAAAGTGCATTTGCTAAAAATATCATTAGTGCTTTCTATTTTCTCTGGGCTGTTGTACTAAAGAAGAGCCAGCACTAGCATGCAGCACCCAAGGTAAATATTCTTTATTGTGCCATCAAAATGTTTCAGACTGGTTTCAGCACATAGCCTTCATCAGTGATGCACAAACTTCCAACACAATTCCTTAAATATAAATTCAAAGCACTTATCCTGTGATGTCATTTCCTTCATATTTTAAAATTTGTCATTAAGGCCAGGAGTAACAAGTACCCCTAATTTAACTATCTACTTTTTTCTTTATAATTAAGCAGAGAATGCCATTCCCTTTTACATCCTTTATTATCTAATATTCTGTCAATAATGATAAAAGTAAATTTGGCAGAGTGGTGTGTTTGACAGTGTCTATACAATGCATTGGTAATGCATTTATTACAAACATCACTTAGATGTTCCGATATTCTCAAACGAAAGGGTCTAGATGTCTGTCCTATGTAGAATGAACAACAGTGACAGCTAGCTAAATAGATGACCCAATCTGTTCCACAATTAGCGTAGAAATTGATGTCATACACTTGACCAGTATTTTGGCTAGAAAACTGCTTGGTTTTGGATATATGTTGGCAAAATGAACAATGTCCACATGGACAGCAACCTACTAACTTCTCCTCTATAATACTGAGTTGGCGAATGGAGTCCCTATTTCTGGGCTGATGTTTATAATGAGAAAAATGGGACCATATTGTTTTGCCAAGACGAAAAGAAAAGGGACACCTATCCAGTGACCATTGGCTAAGCTCCTCATTGGCCTTCAAAATGTTCCAATGTTTGAATCGGATGTTATCAGATTAATAACCACATATGAGAGTAAATGTTAATTTACTCAGGGATGTGGTTAATAAACATTGTCTGTGTGTTTGTGTGTGTGTGTGTGTGTGTGTGTGTGTTTGTTTTGTGTGTGTGTGTGTGTGTGTGTGTGTGTGTGTGTGTGTGTGTGTGTGTGTGTGTGTGTGTGTGTGTGCGTGTGTGTGTGTGTGTGTGTGTGTGTGTGTGTGTGTGTGTGTGTGTGTGTGTGTGTGTGTGTGTGTGTGTGTGTGTAGATTTAACTACCCATATATCTGTGTAACTGTCTATGTGTATCAGAATTTGAGTGCATATTTCTCTAGTTATCTTTGTATCAATATTAAATGGGCTGGTAGGGGGAACAGATTTTAGCATGTGTTCAATTTAGAAACATGAAAATGAGACACGCCAAGGAAGAAAAAAACAAATTGTCCAACGAACAATAGCTGCAGAAAGCAAACGTTCAACTTATAGTTTAAATAATGTCAGTTGTGTGATCACTTCTGTTGCAATAATGGTTCATCCACTTAGTAAAATCAGCACACCTTTTATTGAAATGTAATTGTGAAGCGAACTCACCTGTTAAAAACAAAAAAAGCGCTTTTCGTCTTTGCATTGTGAAGATTCTTAAGACTAATTCCTTTCTCCTACAGTTCTTCTAGATATAACTTCCTGTGACATCACTTAATTTACTTAATTAATCATGATGCCATTGCACTCTGTAATTGCTCACTACTCTCTTTCAAATTCTTATTTGTTACTCTCCGTTCTTGTTCAAATACATACCTTGTTCACGTAACACGCATAAGTGTAAAAACAAGAAGTAAACACAAAGACAAAACTTTATTCTGTGGGGACGGACACAACTGTTAGCAAAAATGTTAAAATACCTGTTAAATACATATACAGTTTGTCCGTGCCTCCACGTTTCATGTTGTAACCACTCTAATACATATTAATTACAATATTTTAGATCCAATGGAAGTCCAATAATAATGTCGGTACCTAAATCTATTAATTAATGTTTTTTGCTGTTGAAATAGCTGAAATGAAATACATAAAGCTCTTAATTCATATATTAACTATCAAAAAAGCTATACTATTCCCGCTTATTCAATACATTGATTCCTATCTACGTAAGCGGGACCTGTCTTATTCTCTATATTAACTGTATATACTAATACCAGGTACATGCAAAAGTCAGTCTACATATTGAACTTTCTATTGGTATCATAGACATAAATATTGTATCTAATAGAATAAATGAAATCAATTTTTCGGGTGGGTTTAATCCAAAAATCCTATTATGGTGAAGTGTTCTCTAATGCACTATAAACATGACCACTCCTGTGACTTGAACACTACGACAGTAGATTTTACTGTCAGTTTTTGGAACTCCTAAGCTTCAATTACATCTATTTAGATTTTTTAACCTTAATATACACAAAATAGAATAAATTTCATTAATGTCTGGATACACACAGGCATTAGTATTCAACTGCCATATTAATTCAAGTCTCTCTAATAAAAGACTATCTGGACCCCCCCCCTTTCCGTCTGTTTTAATTTGATCAATTACACGAAATTTAAATAAGTGATCTGGTTGTTCAATTATGTGCCTTGCCAGGACATTTTCTGTTTTTTTATGACTTATACTATATAGGTGTTCATATAGCCTCTCTTTAAGTGTTCTAATGGTTTTTCCTATATAGAACACTTGGCATTGTTGACACTTAGCCAGATATACTATCATTTTTGACTGACAATTAAATTTATCCCTTGTTTTGTATTTTTTATTTCTTATGTAAAAAGTCTGGCCAATGTCTATGTGTTTACAATAGTTACACATTAGACATTTGTACATACCTGAATTCCTAATGTTAATCTGTAACTCATTCTCAAAAATGCTTTTTATATTTCTCCCCACCTAAATATAACCTGAGGGGGTCTTACAAGTTTGCTACCTACAGATGGGTAATTTTCTAAAATTTCCCAATTCTTGTATACAATATTTCTTAATTCTTGTGCATTCATACTATATGCTATAATAAAACTGTACCCTATGGAAGTTTGTTTGTTATTGATATCCCCGTTTTCTATGAGTATGTTGTCCATACAATTGTCTACTTGTTCAATACTTAAAATAGGCTTATATATACCGTTACTTCTTTTATTCTGTATTTCAGAAATCAGATTACTCACTAAGTCATATGGGTAACCTCTGTTAAGGAACATACCTTCCAATTTTTGGCATTCTATCCAAAAATCCATTTCCAAACAAGTCATCCTTGCTGCCCTCACCAGCTGTCCTTTCACCACTGATCTTTTTTGTTGAAATGGATGACAGCTGGTGAAGTGGAGCAAGCTGTTGGAATATGTTTCCTTTCTAAAGATGGTACTTACATATTTGTTATACTTACTATCTTTCCTTAAGTCAATATCCAAATATGAAATTTTGTTTGTACCATAGTTTGATGTAAACTTCAAAAAGGTAACTGTATTGTTAAAATAATTTAGTAAATCTTTGGCTTTTACTTCATTGCCTCTTGGTATAATAAAAATATTGTCCAAGAAGCTTGTGTAAAAATATAATTGTTCTTTGACGCTAGTTATGTTCCAAATAAATTCATCTTCCCAGTGTGTCATTACTAAGTTCGAAAAGCTGGCTCCAAGTGGGGACCCCATTGCTACTCCCACTTTTTGCAGGTAGTAGGTATTATCAAACATAATGTAATTATTGGACAGAACTATGTCCAACAATTCCTCTACCAAACTAATTTCTGTCAAAGGGGCCCCCCCATTTTCTTAATTTGTTAGAGACCCATTCTATCCCTTCTGTGTGTGGGATGGATGTATATAAATCTTTGACATCACTTGTCATGAAATTATATTCATCTCTAAATTCCAGTTGGTTAATTTCTTTCAGAAATGACCATGAATCTTTACATATTTTACTTTCATGTTTGATATATTTTTTCAATATTGAATCTACTACCTTGGCACAACTGTAAGTAATGCTGTTGCGTGCGAGTACGAGGGGTGTCATGGGAGGGTCTTCTATATTTTTATTGACTTTTGGTACTCCAAATAAATGAGGAATTTTTGGTGCTAACATGATCATATAATTGTACATGTCCAAGTCAATCTTAGCCTTTATAAATAAATCATTTATATATGTTTTAATTCTCGAGTAAGCTATATTAAGTTAGTTTCTTGAAACACTTACATATGTGTCACTATTAAGTAACATTTTCATTCTTTGTTTATAATCTTCTTTATACATAATAACTAGTCCCCCTCCCTTGTCTGGTTTCATAAATCTTAGGGGTAACTGTTTTATGTTGTTAATTGTCTGCCTTTCCTGTTTAGTAATGTTTTCCTCATTTTTGGTTGTTTTGCTATTCTCTATACAATGTCTAAAATCAATTTCACACATTTTTTCAAATAATGCGATACTGTTGTGCAAAGGTGGGTTGTACATACTAGTAGTGTAAAATTCAGTTTTGCTTTGTTTTTCTGTGCCCAAACTCACTGCTAAATTCACTTTATGTGTAAATAATTTCAAGTCTGAGAGTTTGTGCTAGTCGTGCTCTCTCAGCTATTACAAAAGTCTGGCCTTTAGCAAAAAGTTCCACCATTGTTGTCTATTACAGTCTCTGTATAATTGTAGACTGTAAAGTCTTTTTGCTTATTGAACAAAATTTTACAGTACCTTTTGTTGTTCTCAAATATATTATTTATTTCCTCCATCTCCTGAAATGAAATGAGTTACTAATGAGATTTTAGACAATGTGACTCTTGTATCTCTGATTCACTTTTTAGTGATGCAACACTGCTGTAGTACATTAGCAAAGCACTTGTAGCATTGTGGCAATAATTTATCTAAATACCTCCCAAGGTCTCATATAAGCAGTATAAAAATTGTTGGAAATATGATAGCTGATATGGTGGGAATGGTAAACGAATGTATTAAATATTTTATAACCTTTACAAAGCCTGATATGAGCATCTTGTGGTTGAAAAGTTGTCCTTTCAGTATTTTTAGTTTCTTAGTAATAAATGAAGAACAAGCATATGAGCCTATTCTGTACAGTAATGCACTTCTTTTTGGAATGTGTTGATGTATGGCTTTAGTATAAAAATGTTGTCAGTTAATCATATCTTTAACTTTTCAGTTTTAAAGAACACAGTCTCCTAGGCATGCAAGAATGATTAAGTGTGGGTCTAGTTACATTGGATGTGGGTAGAGATCTTATGGTCCTCATGACTGAATGCCTAGTATTAACATATGTTCCTGAGTAAGACAACTGCTATAACTGTAGCTAACACAAAGGGTGATAAGGAAGATGTAAGTGATTATTCAATAACATTTCTTTTAGGTCCTCCATCCCAGTTATTTAAACATACTTGCTGATCAGTTCTGGGATTATTTTGAGAGCACTTGTCTTTTGGTCACATTTCAGCATGGATTCCATAAAGTGTATTCTATATCTTCCCTTATTATCATTTTTCTTAGATGATTATGTAAAGTTTGTGGGGAATCAAAGGTAGAAATAGCCATTTAAATTGATTTAGGAGTTGATTTGGTTCAATATGCTTATATTTTACATGCACTGGAAAACCTGACAGTAAACAGGATATGGTCTAATTTAGGTCATAGAAGTAAGGCTACAGGTGTGCTTAGTGTAATATCCATGTTTCTTGTATATGGTCATGGGAACACCAAAGATATACAATGGATTATTTGTTTTCATTGTTGTGGTGGACACTATAAGGTATCAATGAATAAATTCAGAACTCAGAAAAAAAGTCAAACATTGCTTTTATTTTCATGCAGAATACATTTCCTATTGCAGTATATTTACCTGTGTTACTGTTTTAATGTCATGTTTGATAAAGATGTTAAAAAAGAAATACATTCAGAACTTATCATGTATGTACATGAAAATATATATATTTTTTGTATTACTTAAAACTTACACTACAAGATTAAAGGAACAGAACAATTTCTTCATCTTGCAAGAGCAAGTCAATAATTACATTTTAAAGGTTAAGTGGTAAAAAAACACTTCAGTAGTTTTTCTCGTATCTACCCAAGAAATGCAGAGTGGGATATGATCTTACCAATGATGTGGGGTCATATAGCACTGACTTCCTAGGCGTGATGATAAAAGTTTACATAAAATATGAAGGCTATGTTAATAAATTAAATGCTGATGTCTAACATAAACAGGACATGCTACATTCTTTGCTTTCTGTTTTGATATCACTGCTCACACTTTCTTGGGTAAAGCTTTGTTATTAACCTGCGTGGGCTATAACTTGATATACTCATCAGATAGTGAAAAGGCTGGTAAACTTGTTTCTACATACCATGTCATTTTAGGATTTGCAGCTACTCAACCACATTCCAGTCATCAACACAGATTATGAGTTAGGCAAATTTGCCAAATTTATGTGGTAGAGCTAAATATATGTTTGGGATAGTAATTTAGAAAGCTTACTACAGCTGCACTCTAGTTAAATAATGTTATGAATGTCAGTGTAATGCCACTAGGAAACTCATTATACAGATGTACAACCACAAATTATATATTGTTAAGTGAAATAGAACACAAAACAGTGGCACAGCGGGTAGTGCTGTTGCCTTAATACAAGAGGTGCTCCAGTGTAATTCCTATCTGGTGTACCTTCTGTGTAGAGTCTGCATTTCCTCCCTCTGTTCACATAGATTTTCTCTGAGTATTCATTTTCCTCTCACATTCTAAAGACATGCAGTAG
>NC_056731.1:1329983663-1330088663 GCF_019279795.1 Protopterus annectens | reverse complement strand
ACTATAGTAAAAATAGACAAAAGAAGAGGCACTTGGGATTTTGGAATTATCTTAGGAACCAGAGCATTAAATAAAACTAAAGATTTAGAAATATTACATCTGTCTGTCTACAGAACTTGAAAGTTATTAATGTATTTCCAAAAAGTGGAGATGACTTCAGATTCATATATCATATGTGTCTAATCAGCTATTATTTTCGAACCACATCTCCAGCATTTAAATCTACTTATGCAACGACCCCCTGATAATATTCCAAAATGTGCAAGCTGACTGTTCAGAATGCATGTTGTAAATCAGATGTATACTAATGGAAAAAGGTCCGGTCGCCCGGAATTTTTCCATTAGTATAAGTCTTTTTTTACAGCAACTGAGAACATAAGATCTCTGTTGCTTTTAAGACACTGTCACGCTATGTTAAAGGAGTTTAACATAGCGAGACAGATTTAAAAAAAGTAACTCAGATCTTCCTTTCTCTGTTGCTTTTTTTAAAGCTGTCTTGCTATGTTAAATGGGTTTAACATAGCAAGACAGCTTTAAAAAAAGCAACGGAGATTCTCCATTGCTTTGTTTAAAGCTGTCTCGCTATGTTAAACTCCTTTAACATAGCAAGACACTTTGTAAAAAGCAACGGAGATCTTGCTTTCTTCGTTGCTTCCACCCACAGCTCTGATGTACAGCGTAAAGCATACGCATGAGCAGTACATCAGAACTCCTGCAGAATACCAGACAGCTGTGGAAGGGCAGCAAGGAGGTATTATACAATGCCATTATTTAAGAAAAATAAGTATTTTTTTTCTTAAATAATGTCAGCAAAAACCCACTTCTGGGTGTGGGTAGTGCTGGATTTACCCACGGTTGTCTTTGTCTGGCCACTCAGGCTTTGCCGTCATGACCAAACCACACCAACCATGGGTAAATCCAGCATTACCCACACCCAAGCGTGGGTTATTGCTATATTATACCATAACCCCCCATTAATATTCCAAAATGTGCACACTGATTGGCCAGCGTGCATGTTGTAAATCGACTTATACTAATGGAAAAAGGTCCGGTCGCCCGGACTTTTTCCATTAGTATAAGTCTCTTTTAAAACACTGTCTCGCTATGTTAAAAGAGTTTAACATAGTGACACAGGTTTTAAAAAAGCAACAGAGATCTCCGTTGCTTTTTTTAAAGCTGTCTCGCTATGTTAAACCCATTTAACATAGCAAGACAGGTTTAAAAAAAAAAAGCAATGGAGAAAGCAAGATCTCTGTTGCTTTTTACTGTTTCGCTATGTAAAATGGGTTTAACATAGCGAGACAGCTTTAAAATAAGCAACGGACTCCGTTGCTTATTTTAAAGCTGTCTCGCTATGTTAAACTCATTTAACATAGCGAAACAGTAAAAAGCAACGGAGATCTTGCTTTCTCCATTGCTTTTGGCCACAGCTCTGATGTACTGCGTAGGCATGCGCAGTACATCAGAACTGCCGCGCATACCAGACAGCTGCGGAAGGGCAGCAAAGAGGCATTATACAATGCCATTATTTAAGAAAAGTAATTATTTCTTTTCTTAAATAATGTCATAGTATAATAGCAATAACCCACTTCTGGGTGTGGGTAATGCGGGATTTACCCATGATTGTCTTTGTTTGGTCCCTCGGGCTTCACCCTCGGGACCAAACCACGCCAACCATGGGTAAATCCCACACTACCCACACACAGGCATAGGTTATTGCTATATTAATTTATACATAACTGTAATTATGTTAGGAGTGACAAAAGCTCTGTGTAAGAATTTCCAAGTGAACATTTTCAATATAATGAAAATGTAGTTTTATCTGTAGATTTTCATATTATTTTCTTGCATTCTGCAAATAAACCATCATTATTAAATTCTGAGGAGTAGTTCCAATAGGAATTGTATAAATATGTAAACTCTAACTTAATAAATTTTTTAATTTGTGGCAAACGTGATTTATTTTTCAAAATGATACAAACCACCCAATGTTACAGGCACCTTTGCATAAAAGTATTCCAGAGTATCCACAAAATAAACACAAAGTCCATGAACTGCAAAGGTGAGGCTTCAGAACAGCAGCTTCAGTTTAGTAAAAAAATATACTCCAAAACAGCAACCTCAGCTTAATAACGTGTATACTCAAATTTCTCCAACCACGGAACAAAGATCTGGATTCCACTTGGCTGCAACACAGTTTTATTGGTACACAAGCGCTTTCACAAACAGCTTCTTCAGGTGTATAACAACCATTACAATATACACACCTTATATAACACTTAAAGTCAGTCACATGACTCTGCTTAGCCATTTTTAAAGGCATATATACACATTCTAAAGTGTTACTTTCTTGATCCACTCTTACAAATTTTAAACTTATATAGTATAAAAATATAAAAAATATATGTTAAAAGCATACGTAAAGTTCTAAAAAATTCAACATTCACCTATTCAATGGTCTCTTTTTTAATATTGGTCTTATAGGAACAGGATCATTCAGTCCATGCCCTGAACTAGCCCTTAACCTAATAATCCATTCAGCTTCTTTTTCCTCAGTCCTTGCTTTTATGTCACCCCCCTCTTATATCAGTGAATGTTCTACATAAGACAACAAATTTAAAAACATGTTGTTCATTTGGTAACTGACACATGCTTCGCTAGTGCATTAAAACTACTTCTTTTCTTAATGTGATATAGGTGTTCTCTTATCCTATCTTTTAAAAGACGATCTGTTTTCCCTACATAAAATTTGTGACATGCCTGGCAGATAGCCAGATATACTACATGTGCTGTATCACATTTCACATAGGTTCGCAGATAAAATGTCTCCCCTTTATCAGGGTGTTTAAATTGTGAATCATTACAAATAAAACTACAAATGTTGCACTTGCCACATGGTCTAGTGCCCTTTTCATTTTCTCTACCTTTCAGTTCTCTGTCTATACAGAGCCTTCTTTTTAAATTCTTCTTATTTTTAAAGTAAATTGTGGTTTTGTACCTACTAACTCTTTCATTTTACAATCTGATGTTAATATATTCCAATGTTCAATTATAATATTAGTGTACAGCCCAACATCTCTTGAATAATTTAAACACATCCTTACATTCTTGTGAGTCACTTTCTCTTTCCCATTCACTATTTGTTTTGAAAAATATGGTTTAGCCTTATTCTCTCTTTTACTCATCACATCTTTCATGTTTTTAGTTACCATTCTGTTATCATAGCCTCTATCTAGTAATTATTTTCCTGTCAAAATTAGTTGTTTCTCATATTCTTTGGTTTTTACACTTAATCTTGACGCCCTTAGGAACTGGTTTTGTGCTACATTTCTGAATATAAAATTGGGATGCATACTATCTCTACCTAATAATTTATTTGCATGGCAGGTCTTTCTTTACATTCTTGTGCTAATCTTGCCTGTACTATCTTTCTCTAAATAAACATCCAGAAAACTGATACCATCAGTAGAACAATTCATGGTAAAGTTAAGAAATTCTGTAGAGTTATTAATGAATTCTAAGAATTCATATAACTGACTTTCTGTCCCTCTCCATAAAAGAAAGAGATCATCTACAAATGTCCTATAAAACATAATCATTTTACACATATCTTCCCTAAATACAAAAATGTTATTTTCAAGCACTATTTTTAACAGTCTTTGTAATATTCCTATGGTTCTACTTCCAAATTCCTTATTCATCTCTAATAGATGTATCACATTTCTAATACCAACTGGATATGGTATAACTGTAAACAGCGATACTACATCTAATGTAACGAAAAAGTACTGTCCTGATACATTTGTTTCATTAGTAAATTCATATGTATTGGCAAAAGAATGGAGTGGCAATGGGCACTCCTTGTGCTAATAGTTATGCCAATGCTGTTATGTCCAAATGGGAAATGGAAAATGTTATAAAAGGAAAATTTGATAAAATGATTATGTTTTATAGGAGATTTGTAGATGATCTCTTTCTTTTATGGAGAGGGACAGAAAGTCAGTTATATGAATTCTTAGAATTCATTAATAACTCTACAGAATTTCTTAACTTTACCATGAATTGTTCTACTGATGGTATCAGTTTTTTGGATGTTTATGTAGAGAAAGATAGTACAGGCAAGTTTAGCACAAGAATGTAAAGAAAGACCTGCCATGCAAAGAAATTATTAAGTAGAGATAGTATGCATCCCAATTTTATCTTCAGAAATGTAGCACAAAACCAGTTCTAAGGGCCAAGATTAAGTGTAAAACCAAGAATATGAGAAACAACTAATTTTGACAGGAAAAGAATTACTAGATAGAGGCTATGATAACAGAATGGTAACTAAAAACATGAAAGATGTGATGAGTAAAAGAGAGAATAAGGCTAAACCATATCTCTCAAAATAATTAGTGAATGGGAAAGAGAAAGTGACTCACAAGAATGTAAGGATGTGTTTAAATTATTCAAGAGATGTTGGGCTGTACACTAATATTATAAATGAACATTGGAATATATTAACATCAGATTGTAAAATGAAAGAGTTAGTAGGCACAAAGCCACAATTTAGCTTTAAAAATAAGAAGAATTTAAAAAGAAGGCTCTGTATAGACAGAGAACTGAAAGGTAGAGAAAATGAAAAGGGCACTAGACCATGTGGCATTTGTAGTTTTATTTGTAATGATTCACAATTTAAACACCCTGATAAAGGGGAGACATTTTATCTGCGAACCTATGCGAAATGTGATACAGCACATGTAGTATATCTGGCTATCTGCCAGGCATGTCTATGTAGGGAAAAAAGATAGGATAAGAGAACACCTATATCACATTAAGAAAAGAAGTAGTTTTAATGCACTAGCGAAGCATGTGTCAGTTACCAATAAACAACATGTTTTAAAATTTGTTGTCTTCTGTTGAACATTCAATGATATAAGAGGGGGGGTGACATAAAAGACTGAGAGGAAAAAAAGAAGGAATGGATATTTCAGTTCAGGTATGGACTGAATGATTCTGTTCCTATAAGACCAATATTAAAAAGAGACCATTGAATAGGTGAATGTTGAATTTTAGAACTTTGCTTTTAACATATATTTTTATATTTTTATACTATATAAGTTTAGAATTTGTAAGTGGATCAA
This sequence comes from Protopterus annectens, assembly GCF_019279795.1. NCBI lineage: Eukaryota > Metazoa > Chordata > Ceratodontiformes > Protopteridae > Protopterus > Protopterus annectens. The sequence goes on along the minus strand of NC_056731.1, from coordinate 1,330,083,540 downwards.
GAAACAGAATATATGCCTTTAAAATGGCTAGAGTCATGTGACTGGCTTAAGTGTTATATAAGGTGTGTATATTTTAATGGTTGTTATACACCTGAAGAAGCTGTTTTTGTGTACCAATAAAACTGTGTTGCAAGTGGAATCCAGATCTTTGTTCGTGGTTGGAGAAATTTGAGTAAGCTGAGGTTGCTGTTTTTTTACTAAACTGAAGCTGCTGTTCTGAAGCCTCACCTTTGCAGTTCATGGACTTTGTGTTTACTTTGATGATTTATTTTTCATTGCATTATTACTGATATTTATTAAGAATTCCAATAAGTGTGAGAACAATTTCTTATTGAGGTTATTTATCTTATTAACCCCTGTGTTCGCAAAGTCTCTAAATATTTTTAAAATTAACAAATTCAAGCACACAAAATAGTCCAGCACCAGGGAGATATGCAGAATGTAAAATTCTTTAATATGGCAACACAAAAACAAAAAGCAAACCGGTTTCGGCAAAAGTAAAGCCTTCTTCAAGGCATTAGATGACATGAATTAACTTCACATTTAAACAGTCCAATATTAGACCAGAGTTAAAGCTGATTGGTACATACCAAAATTAGCTCAATTCATTAAGGCCTGGCTTAAACAAAGCACCCAGCCTAACAATCCAGCTAGATTCCTTATTGTTTAAAATGGTATGCCATCCTGTTTTATTACATTTATTTCCTTGGATTTTGTCAATAATTGTGAATTGAAATTTAGTAGTATAAGGGATCATTGTGTGTTTGTAAAGATAATTGGATATTCTTTTATTTCTTATATGACTAAGATGTTCACTAATTCTGTGTTTTAATGGCTGAGATGTTTGCCCTACATAAATAGCAGAGCAAAAACAGGTAACCAGATAAAAGACCCAGTCACTGCTGCAGTTGCCGAAGCATCTAATTTGAAATATATGTGGGGTATTGCTGCTGGTAAATTCTGTTGTTTTACAAACATGTATACAAGCACTACAGTGGCCACAACTGACTTATCCCCAAATAAAGTGACTTGTATAGTAGTAGGAGTGAAATGTTTATAATGAGTTAAATGAGAGTTGATTGTACGACCTCTTCTGTAGGAAAAAAGACATTTTGGGGAGAGCATTCCAGCTAATATTTGCATTGGCCAACAGGATGTCCCAATGGTTACTGATAATATGTTTGAAGCCATTGGTATTGCATCCAAATTTTGTGACTAGACAGATGGGTTGGGGTGATTGTCTATCCCTTCTCTTGGATCCCTTAGCATAAGTCAGCAAAGTCTTTCTATCTTGTTCAGTAGCAAATGAACATGCCCTATTGATGTTTTCTGCATGATAGCCCCTATTTAGAAATCTTTGGGATAGATCATTTTTGCTGGTAGTATAGGCTACGTCTGAAGAACATATATGTTTGATGCATAAAAATTGAGATTTTGGAATGTTTGGGATGATGTGGAAGGGGTGATGACTGGAGGCATGAAGTAAGTTGTTAAATTGGGGACATTTTCTATAGACCTCCATTTGAAGTGTATGGTCATCCTGACATAAGATGTGAACATTCAGGAATGTAATTCACTTATAATCATAATTAAGTGTGAAATGCATCCCCCATTTATTTTCATTTAGATAGTCTACAAATTCCTGTGCATATCAAGCATCACCCCTCCACACCATCCAACAATCATCCAGATAACATCTCCAGATGTCCATGTTATCCAAAAATATGTTATGGTTCTGATCATATATCAATTGTTTTTTGATGTAGCCCATAAAGAGATCTGCATAAATGGGAGAGAAGGCTGCTCCCGTAGCGGTACCTCTTAACTGCCAGTAGCATCTCCCATGAAAATAGAAAACATTCTTAGTGAAAACATGTTCAACTAAGCAAACAAGCAGAGTATTGAATCCAGGAGTATATAAATCAGCTTTATTCAGCCAAAATTGAATGGCTTCCAATCCTGCCCAATGTGGGATATTGGTGTATAGGGCAGTAACGTCCAATGTGCATAAAAGCCAACGTGGCTCCAACTGTGTGTCATTGATGATATTGAGAAATTGAGTGGTATCTTTGATTCCAGATCTGACCAGAGAAGTAGTGGTTGTAGATATTCTGTAAGGAAAGCAGATAATCATTCTATCAGAGATCCTTGACATGATATAATCAGTCTGTCTGGTGGTTTGGTGAGATGTTTATGTATTTTGGGAAGTAGGTATAGATATTGTGACCTGGGATCTTGAACAGCCAATTGGTAACCAATCCTCTGATCAATGATCCCTTCCTCCTGTGCCAGTTTCAGAAAGGCATCAATTTCTTTTTTGAACTTAAATATTGGGTCCAAGGGCATATGCATGTAACATTTTCTGTTGGTCAGTTGTGTTGTAGCTTCTGCTTCTTACATGTTCCAATCCATGATGACCACTGCCCCCTCCTTATCAGCTGATAATACTACCAGGTCATGATTGTTGCTAAGCTTATATAGGGAATCCTGTTCATGTTTGGTAAGATTGTGTTTGGTATTGGTATGTGTATTCATGATGAAATGTAAATCTTTAAGCACACATTCTTTAAAGACTGAAACATGTTTGTCCATGGGAGGTATAAAACCAGATTTACAGACGTGAAATCCAGTCGCTCATTGAGTTTGATTTGAATCTTAAAAGAATAATTTAAGGTTAAGGATTCTGCAAAATTCATAAATATCATTTACAAAGGCATGTTCAGCCACAAAAATAGATGGAACAAAATTTAACCCTTTGTTCAATAATTTTATTTCAACATCTGACAAAGGTTTAGAAGAAATATTGTGAACATTATGATGTTAATATGATAAGATATTGTCCAAAAGTTGTTGGATGTTGTGTACCTCTCCGGTGTTTCCTACCCCCCTGTGTTTTTTGCCCCTAAAGGGTCAGTGCTGGGTCTTCTCTTTGCTACTGGAGATTCCTGAATGGAGATAGAATCAAGATCCATGGCTGAGGATGAATCATCCCCTGATGTCCCCCCATGGGTGTAACTTTTATTCCTAAGTATGGATATGGGTCTTTTTTTCTTGTTAATTTGTTTGTTTCCTGAATCCTGAAATCTGGAACTCTTATTTGTGCCAAATGGTTTACCTCTGTCATAATCTGATGTGTCTCTATTCAATTTTTGTGTTTTTTTTTCTTTATCAATTGCTGTTCCAAAGCTGAAAGGTCTGTAGCCAAAGCATTCAAATATTTGCTGAAGAAGGATTCCCCTTCATATATTTTAGCTTCCTCACAGTTATTAGTTACTTCAACAATACATTGATCTTTAATTCTTTCATAGTATGAGATGAGGGCAACAACAAACAGCATAGAAACTTTATGTTGGGCCTGGGCCCAATCCTGAGATAATCTATCATCTATCTGACTAACAAAGGGTTGGTTACGGATGCGTAAACCCCTAGGGGTGATGTCCTTAAGTTTATATGCTTTAAGGAGCTTCAAATGCCAAATGTTGGATCTTAGTGTCTTCATACTCGCTGTTAGTTTCTGAAATAATACCCCACAGAGACAATCAGGATCATCCTTATCCAAAGTTGTGTTGCCTGAACCTGATGGTTGTAGTCCAAAAACTGTCATATTATCACTGTCTACTGAAACACCTTCCAACAGTTTTGAAATATCCATATCTGTTCATTTATAAAGAGTATATACTGGTATTATATGTGGGAATGGACTAGCTAATACTGTGATCTTTCAACAAGTATTATACAAAAACTAGTTTGGCATAGGAGAGAAAAATACTTCAACTCAAATTCAATAAAATAAAAAATAAGGTTTGCAATATGCAAGCTGTTGATCAAAATGAAAACTATATATCAATAAACTATAAATGACTTAAACAATACATCCCATGTTTTGAATAATACAAACACACTATAGGATATAGTTAAAAATGTGATCACATCATTGCTATAAATCCTGACTGGAAAACCAAGTAATTAGGCAGCCTAACAATCAAGCAATTGTCTAAATGCAAAGTACAGCCAGCTAAGGCCCAGAAAAAACTTTGTTGATTGTATACAGATAATAAATATTAGATCATAGTTCAAAGTCTATCAATATAGAGCAACTACACCCTTATAATTCAAACAATAAATAAGGGAATGCAAAAACTGGGAATATGTCTGGTAAAGATATTAGTAAATTAAAAAACCTGATGTTCGATTAATCATGGCAAATGGCCAACCTTCTTCGCTGCCAAGAATACGTTTCTTTTGATTACTTGTAATGCATTGTTTCTTCAATACACAGGCAGAGAATATTAGCTCAAAAAGAGTGTATCTGTAATCCTCTTTATGAGAGTTGACTTTCGTCTACACTCTTTGCAAACATACAATTAGTTCATGAGCTGACTTTCGTCTCTACTTAGTGATTTCATATGCTGAAAGCAAAACATATTATAAAGACCTCAGTAGGCCCTTATTACTTCCAACAATATATGCCAAAGACTAAATCCCAGTATGCATGCCCCTTGACTTGTATTCAATAGAAAAAACATTAAAAGAGTGTAAGCATATAGCTCCATATTGGTAGATGTTGAAAGATAATCTCAAAATAAAAACGCCAACCCAAGCTAAATGGCTGCAGTTTGTATAACCAATTGGTGTGTAGGCTTGATAGGCCTAAGTATATCTATTATGGAGATAAAGGCCTATATTTAATGAATATGTATACTTGATGCTTATGAAAAACAGAACTCAAGACCCAAAAATAAATGTTACCACCAATATACTTGTGTACTGAGCATGATGGATAGTAAAACCTTAAATACGTCATAACCAGGCAGTAAAATAGGTACATTCTGTCATAACATATTGGTTCAACAATACAAGAAAACTGATGTTTTACTAGCTGACATATGTACAAAACATATTACTCCCAATAGCCAATATTTCTTCCAATTGAAAATGTCCTTTCAAAATTATATCTTCTTCTTCTTCTTTCGGCTGCTCCCATTAGGGGTCGCCACAGCAGATCAACTGTTTCCATTTCCTCCTGTCCTCTACATCTTGCTCTGTCACACCAACCACCTGCATATCCTCTCTCACCACATCCATAAACCTTATCTTAGGCCTTCCTCTTTTCCTCTTACCTGGCAGCTTCATCCTTCCCAATATACTCTGCATCCCTCCTCAGCACATGTCCAAACCAACATAATCTTGCCTCTCTGGCTTTGTCTCCAAACCTTCCAACCTGGGCTGACCCTCTAATATACTTATTCCTAATCCTGTCCATCGTTGTCACACCCAGTGCAAATCTTAACATCTTCAACTCTGCCACATCAAGCTCTGACTCCTGCCTTTTTGTCAATGCCACTGTCTCCAACCCGTATAACATAGCTGGTCTCACTACCCTCTTGTAGACCTTCCCTTTCACTCTTACTGGTACTCGTCTGTCACAAATTACTCCTGACACTCTTCTCCACCCACTCTATCCTGCCTGTAGTCTCTTCTTTACCTCTCTTCCACACTCACCATTACTCTGAACTGTTGATCCCAAGTACTTAAACTCATCCACCTTCACTACCTCTACTCCCTGCATCCTCACCATTCCTCTATCCTTCCTCTCATTCACACACATATATTCTGTCTTAGTCCTGCTGACCTTCATTCCTCTTCTCTCTAGAGCATATCTCCACCTGTCCAGGGTCTCCTCCACCTGTTCTCTACTCTCACTACAGATCACAATGTCATCTACAAACATCATAGTCCATGGGGACTTCTGTCTGATCTCATCTGTCAACCTGTCCATCACCATTGCAAATAAGAAAGGCTCAGAGCTGATCCTTGATGTAATCCCACCTCCTCCTTAAACACATCCATCACTCCTGCTGCAGACCTCACCACTGTCACACTACCCTTGTACATATCTTGTACCACTCTTACATACTTCTCTGACACTCCAGACTTCCTCATACAATACCACAACTCCTCTCTAGGCATCCTGTCATATGCTTTCTCTAAATCCACAAAGACACAATACAACTCCTTCTGACCTTCTCTGTACTTCTCCATCAACACTCTCAGAGCAAACATTTTATCTGTAGTGCTCTTTCCTGGCATGAAACCATACTGCTGATCACTAATCATCACCTCCCTTCTTAACCTAGCTTCCACTACTCTTTCCCATAACTTCATGCTGTGACTGACCAGTTTAATCCCTCTGTAGTTACTACAGCTCTGCACATCATCCTTATTCTAAAAAATCGGTACCAAAAAACTTGTTCTACATTCCTCAGGCATCCTCTCACTTTCCAAGATTTCATTAAACAATCTATTTAAAAACTCCACTGCCATTTCACCTAAACACCTCCATGCTTCCACAGGTATGTCATCTGGACCAACAGCCTTTCCGTTCTCCATCCTCTTCATAGCTATCCTTACTTCCTCCTTGATAATCCACTGCACTTCATGATTCACTATCCGCACATCATCCAACCTTCTCTTCCTCTCATTCTCTTCATTCATCAACCCCTCAAAGTACTCTTTCCATCTGCTCAACACACTCTTCTCGCTTGTGAGTATGTTTCCCTCATTATTCTTTTTCACCCTTACCTGCTGCACATCTTTACTAGCTCGGTCCCTCTGTCTAGCCAATCGGTACAGGTCCTTTTCTCCCTCCTTAGTGTCCAACCTTTTATACAACTCTTCATATGCCTTATCCTTAGCCTTCGCCACCTCTCTCTTTGCCATGCACCTCATCTCCTTGTATTCTTGTCTACTTTCTTCATCTCTTTGACAATCCCATTTCTTCTTCTTCACCAACCTCTTTCTCTGTATACTCTTCTGTACTTCTTCATTCCATTACCAGGTCTCCTTGTCCTCCTTCCTCTTTCCAGATGTCACACGAAGCACCCTTCTAGCCATCTCTCTTACTAGCTCTGCTGTAGTTACCCAGCTATTCGGTAACTCTTCACTGCCACCCAGTGCCTGTCTTAACTCTTCCTTGAACATCACCTCACAATTACCCTTTTTCAATTTCCACCATTTGATCCTTGGTGCTGCCCTCACACCCATCCTCCTCTTCTTGATCACAAATGTCATTCTACAAACCACCATCCTATGCTGCCTAACTACACTTTCCCCTGCCACCACTTTACAGTCTCCAATCTCCTTCAGATTGGCCTTTCTACATAAGATATAATCCACCTGTGTGCATCTTCCTCCACTCTTGTATGTCACCCTATGCTCCTCCCTCTTGTTAAAATACCTATTCATCACAGCCATGTCCATCCTTTTCACAAAATCCACTACCACCTGACCTTCTGCATTCCTTCGCTTAACACCATACCTACCCATCACTTCCTCGATCCCTCTATTCCCTTCACCAACATGCCCATTGAAATCTGCTCCAATCACCAGTCACTCACCATTGGGTACAGTCATCACCACTTCATCCAACTCACTCCAAAATTTTTCTTTCTCATCCATCGCACACCCAACTTGTGGAGCATATGCACTAGCAACATTCATCATAACACCATCAATTTCCAGCTTCATAAACATCACTCTATCTGACACTCTTTTCACCTCCAAAACACTCCTAGCATACTCTTCCTTCAGGATAATGCCTACCCCATTTCTCCTCCCATCCACACCATGATAAAACAATTTGAAATGGCCTCCGATACACCTAGCTGTGCTCCCCTTCCATCTGGTCTCTTGCACACACAATATACCAACCATACTTCAGTTCATTATATCAGCTAGCTCCCTCCCTATACCAGTCATACTGCCAACATTCAAAGTTCCGACCCTCACTATCACAGTCCTAGCCCTTACCTGCCTTTGGGCATGCCTTCCACCTCTTCTCCTCATTCGGCCAAAATGATATAATAGGTGAAAACAATAATCTGATCCAGTCACGAATGCGCCCGAACTCCAAATAATGTTCTAAGCACTGATGTAATACATAATAGCCAAATGGAATGACTGTTCTGTCACCACAATGACTGTAGATCCGTATTAGGCACAATTCAATATTTATGCCTTAATATCTTATAAGCCCCTGATGCAAAATGGCGTCTGTCAAAAAAAACACTCACTGAGCTGAAAATGTTCTTGTGATAAAATAATAAGTTAAACCACCAATTCTTTGCACTTGGTTTGCCCAAAAAACTGATTAGCAAAACATAAATCCAACAATGCCCTAGAAATGGCCCTGACTGCAAACACAAAGCAAAAGACTTCATAGAGTCACCTTCTACAAGATGATGCCCATTAAACAGCACACGTCAAATGGAAAATGTTCTTGAAATATTAGGTCACTAAATTGTTAAGCAGTTGGCTTGCCAAGATCAGTTTATGATGTAATGATAAGTGTCCATTCACCTTAATGGGAACACATAACTACCAACACAAAACATTTTTATTTATTTTATTTTTTTATTTTACATTTGTTTACCGGGCTAGTCTAACTGGATACATGTCCATTTTCAGTAGAGGCCCGGGGAGATAAGCTCCTAGGTAAGACAATGAATTTAATACAATTCTATCTACGGATATAGAAGACAAATAAATTCTATTTACAGTGCCAATTACAGGTTATCATAGTAAAAAATTAACAGTATAGAATACAGGCATAGCAAAGGATGCAGTTAAAATCCCAAAATTTACAGTGTAGAATACAGTCATAGCAAATGAATGTAATATAGATTAGGTGTTCTAGAGATAGTTAGTAGAACTAGTTTTATAAGGAAGAAGTTTCTTTAGAAGAGTAGATGGGATGGTTTTTAAATTTTAAAGCGTAGCTCCCTCCATGTTTGTAATGAAACAGATGATGTTCATCTTGGCCTGGAAAATTGAGTAAAAAACCATTACCTGGTTCAAAACCTTAATTGGGAGTGATCTTCTTGAAAAAAAAACTTTTTTGGCTCCCAGACAAACACCATCCGATTCTGACCGTGAGACCAGAAGCAACCCCTGATTAAGTATCTGGTTAGTTGAGACGCAATATGTCCAAAAAGTATATGTAAAATATCCAAGAATGGAAACAGGATGCAAAATACAAGATGTGTAAGAAACTCTGAGTCTAAATAATGTAATCCAACGGGTGAAAGCATGAAAGGGTATCAGTTCAATCTCCAGCAAGGAGTCTCCAGTGTAGAAAAAATGATGCTACAGCCTTACTCGACCCCACACGAGTGAGACAGGGTGCATGGACCAAACCAACACATAGTAAAGCACACCAAATAGTCCAGCAGTCCAGACCAGTCAGTAATTTAATAGGAGCTATCATGCAGACAACATCAATAGGGCATGTTCATTTGCTACTGAACAGGATAAAAAGACTTTGCTGACTTATGCTAAGGGACCCAAAAGAAGGGATAGACAATCATCCCAACCCATCCATCTAGTCACAACCTTTGGATGCAATAACGATGGCTTCAAACATATTATCAATAACCATTGGGACATCCTGTTGGCCAATGAAAAATTAGCTGGAATGCTCTCCCCACAATGTCTTTTTTCCTACAGAAGAGGCCGCACAATCAGCTCACATTTAACTCATTATAAACATTTCACCCCTACTACTATACAACAAGTCACTTTATTTGGGGATAAGTTAGTTGGTAGTATTTCTTGCAGCCACTGTAGTGCTTGTATACATATTTGTAAAACAAAAGAATTTACCAGCAGCAATACCCCACATATATTTCAAATTAGATGCTTCGGCAACTGCAGCAGTGACTGGGTCATTTATCTGGCTACCTGTTTTTGCTCTGCTTTTTATGTAGGGCAAACATCTCGGCCATTAAAACACAGAATTAGTGAACATCTTAGTGATATAAGAAATAAAAGAATATCCAGTGGTCTTTGCTAACACACAATCACCCATTGTACTGCTAAATTTCAATTCACAATTATTAATAAAATCCAAGGAAATAAATTTAATAAAACAGGATAGCATTCCATTTTAAACAATAAGGAATCTAGATGGATTGTTAGGCTGGGTGCTTTGTTTAAGCCAGGCCTTAATGAGCTGAGCTAATTTTGATATGTACCGATCAGCTTTAACTCTGGTCTAATATTGGACTATTTAAATGTGAAGTTAATTCATGTCAGCTAATGCACTGAAGAAGGTTTTACTTTTGCCGAAACCAGTTTGCTGTTTTTTTTTTTTTTGGATTGCTACATTAAAGAATTTTACATTCTTCATATCTCCCTAGTGCTGGACTATTTTGTGTGCTCGACTATGTGTTGGTTTGGTCCGTGTACCCTATCTCACTTACGTGGGGTTGAGTAAGGTTGTAAAATTAACAAATTCTCAGAATCTTGTTTGTATTTGGACCTTACATTTTCAACAGTATATCTATCAATGTAATTTAAGAATGGATGCCAATAAATGACTATGTTATTGCAATACTAACATTTTGTTGAAGTTATGCATTTCTAAGCAGTCATTTGTATATGCAATTGGAAACATAGAAAATATTAAGTCTTTAATACAATGGTTATAATATGTGAACTTTGGAAAGAGGAAATAATGTTATTTAAATATGGAATTTGAGAAGAGGGTGTAATTCCATTCATGCAAAAATCTTTTAATAAACAGATAAAACTATTACAGACTATTTGTTTATGACTGGTTGTGATAGATATATTATTTGCTAATGATATTTCTTCATGTATTATTTTCCATTTTGAATAATAAGATTAATTTATCCATAACACTATAATGTTTACAATTGTTGAAACAGCATGCAATTGAATATCAGGGAATCATATTCCACCATTATCACAACCTTTTCTGTATCAATCAAAGGAAAATCTTGGTTTATTAGGATGCTAAAAGATTTTAAGCAGAATATTGTTTATCTTCTTCATCAATTTTTTTGGTGGAGATAGTACTAAATATTGTAAGACAAACAATATTTTAGGGAGAATTACCATCTTAATAAGCATTATTCATTCTTACAAGTTAAAGAAGAATTTGTTCCAGTTTGTGACTAAACTTAAAATTTTATCAGCAACCTGTTGAAAGTTTGTTTGTATCATTTCTTTACTATTAGACATAATGGTTATACCAAGATAATTCATTTAATTGCTATTCTAATTGAAGTTAGAACATTTTTGGATTTTTTAAATTTTCTATTAATTAATAATGTACTTGTTTTATTATAATTAAATCTTAAGTTCAGAATTTCTTCAAACTGACTCATAGAACTAAACATATGTTCTCATGAATTATCTATATTTCCTATTATTAGTAAAATATAATCAGCAAAGAGTTGAATCTTTACTTCAAAATCTTCTTTTATTTTGATACCATTAATGTTCTTATTGGATCAAATAGTATTAGCAAAGGGTTCTATAGCTAATGCAAAAAGTAAAGGTGATAATGGACAGCCTTGTTTTGTGTCTTTTTGTAATTTAAAGAAATTAGAAAGAAAAGAACCTACTTTAACATAAGCATGACAGTTACTGTATAACTTGGAAATTAATGCAACTAGCACAGATGGAAAATTATATACTTTAAGTGTTTTAAATAGGTACAACCAATTAACTGATTTAAAAGCCTTATTTAAATTGAGACTCATGATATAAAGTTCTTTTTTTATTTTTCTTTATGTAGCCTATTAATGTATGTAGTTTTATTATATTATTCTGTACTTGTGTATTTAAAATAAATCTAGTTTGATCATTGTTAATTAGTTTAGCTATAAGTAAATTAATTCTGTTAGCTAAAATAGACACGAATGTCTTATAGTCCACATTTAAAAGTGAAATGGGTCTGTATGATGAGCACTTTGCATTATCCTTATTTTGTTAAAAAAAGTGATATAAGGGAATATTTCCATGATGTGGGGGCTTCAGTTGTATTGATTTCTCTATAGACCTTATCTAATATTTTAACTGTATCATCTGGAATATTTTATATAGTTGTGTTATAAGACCTTCTAAGTCCGACACCTTATTATTTTTTAACTTTTTTATTTGATCTCTTGTTTCTGTTAAAGTGAATGGTCTCTCATATTTTTATTTGTTTACTTGTTATTTTATTATCTATATTTTCCCTTAGAAACGTTTCAGCTATATCACCATTATTAAGGCTATTTCTGTTATTATTTATATAGTCATAAAATATTTTAAAACCCTCAAGAATACCTTTAATATCTGTTCTTCATTGTTTTTTTATTACCTATATGTGTTATAATTGCTTTGATATGATTTAGTTTATTCATATTCTTTTTTTCCAAACACCTTTATTGAATTATCACTTGTGAAATGGCCAAATTTACATTTATATAAAAGTAATCAAACTGTATTAACAAGTTAAAATTAACAAACATTATGCTTCATGTATATTACTATATATCATATAACCTAAGCAACATTACATAAATTATTAAATTTCTGCTCTTTTGTTTTTACACAAGAAACATATTTATTAAAACCATCACTTATGACATACACAATCATGCAAAACCATACTGACACACTCCCAGTTATAAACATTATACAGCACTTATCTACCCAGTTGTTTTCAGTAAAGCATTATATAGCTCATTTAAGCCCTGCCTTCTTTTAAATCTCATCCCTTCCCTGTACATATTGTTTATACATTTCACATTTTTCCTATGTAATTTACTCCTACCTTCTTCCTAAAGATCTCAATTCCACTTGTTTTATCTATTTTACTATATTCACTATTTCTAATATAGTTGGTTTAGATTTTGATTTCCATTTTCTTGTAATTGTTTTTTGGCAGCCACCATAATTAGAAACAGCAAAGCCTTACAATGTCTAGGCAATTCTGATTCTGAATCATAGCTCAGAAAAGTCATCTCTCTTATCACACCAATCTGTACACCCAGTGCCTCTGACATTGCATCCCTCAGGGAATCCTTAAAGTCTGCCAACTCGCTGCACTCTCAGAAAATATGTTCCCAATTAGCTCTTTCTTCCCCATCACACTTCCAAAATTTGCTATCTAGCTGAGGAAAAATTCTCTGGAGTCTGCTTGGAGTATAAAAATATATATGTAAGCATTTCCAAACAAAAATTCTAAATCTTCTAAATTTTGTTGCATATTTGGGAGACATACATATATCCTCCCATTCTTTCTTTGTGAATTGCTTATCCAGTCTCTCTCTTTCCAGTCCTTTCTAACTTCCTCTGACTGATTGTTATAATTATCAAGCAATATTTTATGTGCTGCACTAATTATTCCTTTTCAATGGTAGCTTCTGTTCTAGATTCTACCAAATACTCTACCAGTGCTGTTTTTTCATGTGGGACCCCCTATTTCTTTCTTTGCCTATACTCTGGTAGCAATATTCATACTATTTCATCTATGTGCAAGTTTATGCAAGCTTAAAGGGTTTACTGAATATGCCTGAAGTTTAAGTTTTTCCAGGTTTATTGAAACTTTATGATTTAGAATTTCAGCACATTTTGTATTTAAGTTTTTAAGTTCAGACTGACTGATAGTGTCATTTTGTTTTAGATTTAACTTTAATGTGTCTATTTTCACCTGTAGTTATTCAATTCTTTGTCACACTCTCTTGTTTTGCTAATATACCAGTTTGTAACTCTTCTATTTAAGTAAGCCTTTAGTGAATCCCACAGCACAATGTCAGATACTTAACCATGTTTCTTTCTAGGAAATGTTTGATCTATTTAACTTACCAATTATTGAATCATTTTATTTTAATAATGTAAGCTGGTAATCTCCTGTGATGTATTAAATTGCCAGTTTTTAAAATAATATTAAAAATTATAGCATTGTGGTCCGATAATGGACATGAAACTATTGAAATGTCTTTGGTATGTGATAAATTGTTTGAGAGAAAATGTTATCAATGTCTGTTTGTGTTCCATATCTATATAAATATTGAGTAACTTGAAGTGAGTTTGTTTTCCTTAGCTTATATATATCATTTAAATTGCATTAGATTTGCAAAATGTGCTAAGTGTTTGACTGCATATGTGATTCTCCCCTTTCTATCTGCAGTGGAGTCTTTGCCTGATAAAATACAATTAAAATCATGAGCCATTATGACTTTACCTTTCATGTAATAGTCTATAGTGTGTAAGCAACTTTTTGTATCTTTAGCTTCAACCCCTGAAATCCAGTAAGAGTTCACCAAAGTATATAGTTTTCTATTCCACTCAGTTATAACAATGCTTAACATACCATTTTTATCAGCATAGCTATCGTTTACATTAGGCATTTCCGCTGAGTTCTTCCATACAATGAGGGTGCCTCTTCTTTTAGCTCAAAAGCAAGAACCTGCTAAAACCAAATAATTCTTTAATGAAAGTTTATTTACATCTTTAATAAGCAAATTTGTTTCCTGTAGAAATAATATCTGAGCATTATGTAATTGCAAGTATTTGAACAAACTTCCCCTCTTTATTGGATTATTCAGTCCATTAATATTAATAGATAAGCATTTAAAATAAGACATTTATATAAGAGAAAAAACAAACACAGGTATAATGAAATCAAATTTATGTACAGAGCTTATTATATATTTTATATATTATAATATGAAATATTCATCTATGGACAAAACTTTTGAAGCAAATAAAAATATTACTCGATGATATAACCCTAAAACATTCTACCATGGAAAAACAAATTCCTAGTTTGTTGGAAAAGATGAACAAACTACCTTTCAAACTCTCCATTAGACTAACAACACTTAGCTTTTGCTTCCAATTCATATCAATGTGTCTCATATTTTTTTTTGCATGCATCTTCTTTAAAAAGCCCTTTTTGCGTGCATCATCTTAAAAAAGCCCATCTGTGAGTTATTATGAATAAGAACAGTTAAAAAAGGTCTTCAGAATCTTTATTATAAGTTGACCAAACTGAATATCTCTACAATCATCTTTCCTTGTACATCACATTATCTCCATGGTCTACTACACAGAGGAAGTCAGTTGTTATTTTCATATTTATTAATTTATACATCAGATGGTTTATATTTTTTTCTGTTTTATTTAATATGTGTAAAGTTGTTCATAGGACAATAAGTTCATAAATTAGTACCAGGCGAAATGCTCTTGGGGCCATTCTAAGCCCAGCCAACTACCCCATGTGAGAATCAAACTGTGCACCTTGTGCCTATAAGGTGAAAACCTTAAACACTATGCCAACCACCCATCCTTGTAGACATCTTTATAACTGTATACATACTTATTCTGATCTCTTTCTAGTTATGTTTGTATATGATGTCTTATACTGCTACCATATTCCTAGGTTTTACACTTTTGTTATAATCCTAGTGTAGAATATCATATAATAGAACATTTATATTTACCCTTCTATATTTGATACTCTTTAAGCTAGTACTACTATTAAAATCAGTCCTATTTTTTCCTTAAATGTTATGTCTAATAGTATCTAAACAAACATCTGAAAAATATTCCCTTTTAAGATTCAAACTTTCCATAATAAATTGCTCTGAGATATTAAGTTTTGTTAGCATTGAAAAGAGACAATAACATAGAAACATAATCCTAATTTTTTATCAAAAGTGTCTTTCTATAGGCTACTGCAAGCGACCAGAACTATTTCATAACTGACAGTGGTTTAGAATGCAATTCATTGTATTTTGCTTATTATCAAACTTGTATTCATTGACATCTTAGCATATGATTCAAAATATTATGAACATTTACTTTTAGACAGGAAGAAGTAGCCTGGGCAGTTCTTAAAATTTTCAGAACTCCTGCAGCATCACAAAAGTGCTCATGACTCTAATTAAGCTGCTTCAAGCTGGTCCTCATGACAAGGACTTGCAAATGAACAGTTTATCAGCTACAATTCATTCAAAAACATTCACAATTGAATCCAAGACACATGTACATTATACATCACTCCCTCAAACCCTTCCAAACTACTAAAAACAACCACAAACAATTTCAAACTATGTTAACCACTAAAACCTATTGTATTCAAACAAATAACATTTAATAATTCAGTAAGTACTATTTGTATGAGATGTTTAAAATAAAGCTCACAGTCATTTTTTAAAGGAGACCTAGCATATAAACTTGCATTAAAAATGGCAGTTATGTGTGATCCAGGATTAACGTGAAAAAATGTGACTGTTATTCTAATTATTTGATATCATTCAAATAATAACTTTTATATATGTAAAAAGTTATATTTTTATACTTTGTTTATAACATAGCATGTCTTTCCTGGGTGTTATTGGATGCCAAGTATACTATCAATAATACACTAACGGACCATTTTAAGAACTCAAAATGTAACTTAATATGTATCTTTAGTGTAATTTGTTGCATTTTGTATTATATTTAATAGTACATTATTCAACTATTGCTAAGATATCAGAAAGTGTGTAAACTAACTTAAGTTTCATCATAATAATGATTAGCCTTTAATAAAATGAATAGTGTAATCTTTTAAATTTCAAATGAAAATAAGTGACTTTAATTTCATTTATACCTAAAATAATCAAACTCTAACATTTTAAAAAGGGAGCTAGTAACCATTTGTAGTAGGGAAAGAAAGCAAGACATGATTTACCTTATAAAAAGTAATATTCAGCACTTGTTCATAAATATTCAAGCATTTTTTAGATTAACAAGAATTCATAACCATGAAATATATTGATTCTCATTTGTCCTTTAGTTTTTTACTGTTGTTTGTCTTTTAATAACCAACCATCCCTTGTTGCATTTCTCTTCAAAGAAGTTGATGGCTTCCAATCTATTTCTTCTGCTTTTTTTAGGATTTTATTTTTCTGTATAAGGTCCATTGCATATTCCAATGTGTTAAAAATCATCTTTCCTTTGGGAAGGAGAATCCTTAGTTTTACTGGAAACAAGAGTTGTGCTTTAATATATTTTTTAAGGTTTTAACAAGTGGTACACATGGCTTTCTATTTGATATCACTAATGTTGAACAGTCATGCTCAAATCTTATAGTATTTTCATTAACTTTAACTGGATAATTAGTCCATGCAGCTTTTAAGATTAAATCCTTATCTTGACTTGACAAAAATTTTATGATGACTGACCTTGGCAAAGGTGTTTTTTTAAAGATGAGTTGGAAATTATCTATGTGCTCTTTCAATGCCAAAGGAAAAAGCTTTAGGTGGGTTTAAAGTTTTAGCCAGACAGGTATTGAGGAATTGAATCATGCTGTCTCCCTCTTCTTTTTCAGGAATCCTATAAATCCTGATGTTATTTCTTCTGTATCTGTTCTCTAAGTCTTCTGTTTTTTCCTGCAATAAGTTAAAGACATTCAGTGTTATTTTCATTTTCATGTAATCTTCCATCAGAATCAGCCACTACCTCTTCTATACTTTGTGATAAATATTGTTTAAGAGATTCACTCAGCACTTTGACTTGTTTTTTTTCCCCATTCCTCTTTAAAATTATCCATTTTGCTTTCTAATTTACCTTTACAGATAACTCATCGATGTTACTTAGTATAGCCTGTATGTCTTTTTCCATTCTACTGCCCTGTATACTGGGCTTAGACTGGCTCATTCTGAGATAGTTAGTTCTTTCTAGCATAAATCCATCAAGTGTTGAAACATTCTATTAGAGTTTTTTTAGTAAAAATCCCAACGATGTTAAAATGAAGTAGAGCTAAAAACAGTGTTGTTAACTGCTCAGTGTCTTGGCCACACCCTATAAAATTGAAATTCTAAGTGCACGTTTAAGTTCTGAATTGGTGTTTGGGTCCTCAGTTAACCAGGTTCCAAAGCAGTAGGTTGATAAAAGCAAATGAATGCATGAGGTATCTAGGATGTTTCTTGTTCCCAAGTTTTCCTGAAACAAGATGTCTTCCTTTAAGGGGCAGAAGAAACAAACATTAGCGATCCAAAAGGAAATGTCCAGAGGATAATTCTTCAAAAACAAACATGAGGTGTTCCTTTCTGAAGAAGGATCAACCCCTGCAAAGGAATGACTATAATGAGCCACACAGACCCCCTACTACCCCGTCCTTCCTTCTCTTCCTCTTTCCCTCAGGTTGTCTGTCATCCCTGCAATCTGGTCACAAATAGTCTCAAACAAAAAAGTTTATATGAAGTATTCAAAGACAATACAGTTGGTAGTGGATAGAAAATCCTCCCCTTTCAGAGGAATTTTCCCCACACCTACCAGACCAGACAGAGCTGTTTCCTCCATCAAATGATCGAAAAAGGATGTACAAAAATAAAGGATTTTATTCCAGAATTTTAAGTACCAAAAAGGAGCACTCCTGGAGACCCATCATAGATATGTCCTTTCTAAGCACCATTGTAAAAGTTCAGAAATTCAAAATGTTAACCATACAGTCAGTCTTAGCATTCCTTCTAGACCACTGTTTCATGGTGACTCCAGATCTCAAGGATGCTTAACATCATATTCTTATTGATCCCAATTTCAAAATATTTGTGAGATTTGCTGTGTATGGCTACATTTTCAATTTTCTGAATTACCCTTTGGCCTATCTACTGCACCTCAGGTGTTTAAAATTGTCTGGTTCCAGTGAATGCCGATTGTAAAATCCTAGGCATCCACATTTTTCCTTATTTAGATAACTTTCTGATTTATGCAGATTTTGTAACCAGGTGATTGGAGTCCTTAGACAAGGGTGCATCCTTCCTTTCCCACCTAGGCTTCAGATTAAACCTTCAAAGGTTCTTCCTCACACCCTCTCAATGACTTTTTCCTGGAGTATTGGACAGACACAGTAAAAATGATGGGCTTCATGCCAGAAGACAAAGTTCTGACTAATCAGGACATTTTCTTGGATATCTCTCTTCTAGATGCGGCCTAAGAAAGAGAGTTGCTCAAACTTCTAGGCCTCCAAGTATTAATGATCCTCATGATACCACTAGCTAGACTACAAATGAAAAAAATGCAGTGGAACTTGAAGAATTGTTGGACTCAGCTCCATCATCCATTAGCTTTGAAGGTACCAGTTCAAGGATTTGTAAAACGGGAACTGCAATGGTGGAGTGATCAACTGACTCTGAATACAGGACTCTCTCTCTCTCTCTCTCTCTCTCCCCCTCTTTAGAGCTTAGTCTAATCTATTCACATGGATGCTTCAGAATTTGTGAGGGGAGCAGTGTCCATGGGAGTTCAAGTGCAAGGCTTGTGGGTCCTCAAGACATGCCAAAGTACATAAAAATAAAAGAGATGTTGGTAGTGATTAATGCCTTAAAAGGTCTTCATCACTTATGTACTCCAGGTCCTCTTGCAGTGGTAACAGGCAACTCTACCATGATATGTTACCTGAAGAAGCAATGGGTACAAGGTCATACCCTCTTTGCTGATTGGCAGTGAGGGCCTGGAAACTGGCTGTACAGCATTCTGCTACTCCTTATGCCTCATACATTTTGGCAGAGCAAAACACAATAGCAGACAGACTAAGCAGATCCTGAACAAACCCTCATGAGTGGAAGCTCCATGTCAGGGTCTTCCAGAACTTGTTCTAGATGTGGGGAACACCTCAAGTAGATCTGTTTGCCTCCCTTCAAAACAGACAACTGAAAAAAATTTGTTTAAGACGTCCTTGCATACATGCTTGGAAGACAGACACTATTATTCCCATGGCTGGTAATATTCATGTATGCATTTCCACCCTTTTCAATGTTTCCCAAGGTACTTCTATAGATTCATAAAGAATTACAAAAGATCATTGTGATAATCCTCTTTTGGCCCAGACAAAGTTTTTCTCCCTTTTGATAGAACTGGCCAAGGGCAATTACCACAAGGTTTTTCATAGACTGGTTCTGCTCACAAAGCATCAGGGTGAATGACACACTCCAACTTAAAGAAATTGCAGATGTCAGCCTCGATTATTTTATTTTGATACCTTTTAAGCACTTGTTCTATGAGGATGTGCAGTAGGTATTTAAGGAGGTAGGAAAACCTGCAACTAGAAAATCTTATGTTTACAAGTGGAAAAGGATTTCTTGGTGGTGCCATATAGTTGTATATCTATATCTGTATCTATAACTACAGCTGTATATATATATATATATATATATATATATATATCTACCTATCTTTATATCTGTCAATGTGTGTGTGTGTGTGCGTGTGTGTGTGTGTGTGTGTGTGTGTGTGTGTGTGTGTGTGTGTGTGTGTGTGTATGTGTGTGTGTTTAAATTTAGGAAGATTATGCGTCAGAACTGAACCTAGCTTTTCTGGCACACTGTGCAGCTCCCTCAACTCAAAGATAAGGGCAAAAAGGGAAAACAAATGTATCCTCCTCCAATTTGGGGAGCAAAAAAAGGCTCTTCATTATACTTGCTACAGATGTACAAATGGCTGTCTACAGTCTAAATATGGCATGTAGGGCTCTGAAGTACTCAGCCCTGTTCATGAATACACTATTGGTATTAATTAGTAAATGCAAAAATTGCCTATACTAAACACAGAGTGCTGAAAGGCATCAGCCATGATGCAAACTGTATTAGTATTTGCATGTGCTGGTTGTGCCCCCTGATACTTTGCACCTAGGGCAGTTACCCCTTTTGCCCCACTTTAGTTATGCCTCTATATGTGGTGCTACATGTACAGAGTATTATGGTCAGGGACTTAGACTTGCAGTTCAAAATAGTGAAATTCCATTTTCATAAAATGAAATCTAAGAATTATACCAATAATTCTTAACTCCACATTTCCAGTCATAATGCTGCTGCTATATTTCATATATATCTATAGTTATCTCCCTTTCTCTCGCACGATAATATACAGTGCTTGGCTTCTAGGGCACTGACTGCTCAGTGTTTTGTTTCAATCCAGTGCCATCCTAGCACAGATAAATACTACAACCTGATAAGCTTTTACTTTTTCTTTAAGACTGTTAGCAACCTTTGACTCTACTGCACTTATCACTTTTCACTGTTTAGTACTTTATTTGCAATACTGATCATTCCTTATTGTTAAAACTTGCACTTTGTTCACCCTTTTGTTGTTTCAAGTTAGAGTAGCTTTGGTTACACTCTTGTGAAAATAGAAAATATGCAAGTCATTTTCTGACCCAGAATTGCTTAAAGGAAGGAAAGGTGGGATGATCCTGACTGACAGAGGGCTGCTAGCTTAGGTTTTTGAATTTTCTCAGTTGTATTGCAGTCATCGTGTTTGCAGAATGACTGGCTTATTTCCACAGTTCTCAGTAGCATTTGTTGACTATGCCAACTGAAAAACTGATTTTGCTATCTGTGTGTATAAATATGACTGCTAAATGCCTTTTTACTGTTCAGCATGTGCCATTTTTTCAGAGTTTAGGAGTTTATTTGCATTATTGGCAATGGTTTATTGTTAAAACTTGCACTTTTTTCACCATTTTGTAATGTCAAGTTAGAGCAGTTTTGGTTACACTTTGGTGAGCGTATAGAGGACCTGAGTTTTTTTTTCCTGACCCAAGATTGCTTAAAGAAAGGAAAACTGTGTTATTTCTGCCTGGCCAGAGGGTCCTTAGCTTTGTCGTTGCATTTTCTGAGTTTCTATATTTACAATTGCACTTAGTGCACTGTACAGAAGCAGGCTCTTAGCGTTGATCATTTCCCTCTAAAACTACCCCTGAAATTTCCTCATTTACTAGTCTGCTTTGTAACACATGTAAAATGACAGACTGTCTGCATCAGTGGGACTCATATTCCTTGGAGCCAAGTATTAAAGTTTTGTTACAAACCTTTTTTCAGCCTATCGCGTGTAAAATGAGGGTTCCCATCAGATGACTGAAGATGCATTTTGTCAAATGCATCTTGATCGAACTTGAAATGTCAAAAAGGCAAAATGACAAAGCAGCATATAAGCAAATTCTTTCCCTGGGAAAGAAGTTGCTTGGCCGCTTCTGTCACTTTGCCATTTTCGGTACTAGTGCAATCTCGGAGTTGGCATATTTAAGTAAGGGGGTGTGGGGGCACAGCCCTCCACATTAGGGGGTGTGGGGGAGTGAAGCCCCCCCACTTTATGCAATGTTTTAATGTCTTTTTTTTTTTTTTTTGGGAACAGTGATTTTTTTTTTCCCTGGGAAAAAAATCACTGCTCTGGTTGTTCGATGTTTTATGAATTTGAACTTTTGAGTTCGCTATAACAACATTCAATCATTTGGTCATTCGGTGTTATAATATAGACCCTACAATGAGAGGCTGTGCCCACTTTTATGAGGCTCATTATCTCCTGACATATAATACAACAAATGGTATCTCTATGTATATATGCATATGGATGAGTGGCTCTTACGGGGCACAAATGTTACTAAAACGGTGTGTGTGATGTATGTTTCAGTGGTTGTTCTATGTGCATATAGGTGTGCGTGTGTGTGTGCGTGTGTGTGTGTGTGTGTGTGTGTGTGTGTGTGTGTGTGTGTGTGTGTGTGTGTGTGTGTGTGTGATACATGATACATATATATCTATATATATATATATATATATATATATATATATATATATATATATATATATATATATATATATATATATATCTGAAGAACTCTGCTAACTTTTCCACTCACACTGATGAAGGCTTGGCAGCAGAGTTCTTCAACTACATATATATATATATATATATATATATATATATATATATATATATATAGTATCATGGGGTGTGATGAATGTACGTTTTCATTCACACTGATGAAGGCTTGGTTAATTTCATGCCGAAACTGGTCTGTGTTTTGCCTTGTGGGTATGTATTAATAAACAAAGGAAGTATTTTACACCACTGGGTCCTGGCCTCCTGATTTTTTTGGTTGCTTTTTAGTGTTTTGGGGCCGTGCACATGACATACTTGCAAGGGTTAGTTTGGTGATGCAGTAAATTTGGCAATCAAACTAATTAGATTTAAGGAAGTTCCAAGACTTAGTCCAGAAGGAGTGTGGTTGTGTGCATTAGAGATCATGGAAGGATTTTACTACTTTGAAAGAGGGTAGGTTTTTCAAGTTGGCTGGTTAGAATGGAGATTGGATTTTGAGATGAAAATGCAATGAGACCATTTTTCTGGCCATGCCTGCCAAATTGCTTTTAAAAGATAAAGATTAGTGTGGTTTTATAATGTTTTGAAATGCTTTATAATTATTTTTACTGCTTTCACTTCTGATAATGAATATGTGTCTTTGGGGAAGGGTGGGGTAGGACTTATATGTTGTATTTAATAATAATAATAATAATAATAACAATAATAATAATAGTATTGTTATTATTATTTTTATTATTATTTTTATTATTCTTATTATTATGTAAATTTGTCATTGTTTTAAGTGTTTTATATTTCTGATTTTTTTCTCCCTCATACATTTCTGGTTTCCAGTGCAGTTTGGGTACACAGATCTTGGGTCTAAATCACTTTGTCGAAGGTTCATTTCCACAAACCTTCATTCAGCGACCCTAATACAGTGAATGGTCACAACAGCAAATGTTCACTTCAAAAATGACTTACCCAGGGAAAAGAATGAGCTGGCCATCATAAGAAATTTTCTGTTTCCCTACTGTAGTGCGATCTTTGAGTTGGTATATATAGTTAGGGGGTGTGGGGGAGCAGTCCCCCAGATTAGGAGGTGTGGGATATGGATGGGTTTGACATACTGTGCTTTGTGTGATGATTAGAATGCTGGGCAACTCGTTCCTCTCCCTGGGTAAGTTGTTCATCGAAGTGAACATTTGCTGAAGTGAATGTTCACTGTATTAGGGTTGATGAATGAAGGTTTGTCAAAATGAACCATCAATGAACTGATACAGACCCCAGATCTTTCTTTATAGGATGTGATTTCCTTGACTGATTTATTTTTTCATGATTCAGTTACTTATTGTTAATTTGTAGGTTAGCCATTTTCCTTCTGGGAATACTCAGGAACATTTTCACATTTCTTTTCTGTTTGGTTTTCTTTTTTGTGGCTTTGCATGAAAGTTAGGTGATCTGTGTATTTATTGTTTAATTATGTTTATATGCTTTAAATTACTGTACGGTTATTCATTTTAGGAAATGTCTTAAGTATGCCTTAAGCTAATAGTTTAGTTTTGTTATTGTGAGGCATTTATGATCACTGCTTCTGTTTCATTTACTCTTGTTTTAATTTGGATTTAACGTAGATTTATATTTTGTAGAGGTAAGGTTAAGGTTTAGTGGATGTGTACATTTTTTGGAATGTGGTTGCATGAACTTTTAGTGTTTAAGTGTTGTGACATTTTTTTCCTTGGTTCTTAATGGTGTAATTTAATCTGGTTAACTGATGACATGCACAGGATATGCATAAATAGCTGATGACAGACATAAGCTATAGCTAAACTACAGATGTATAGGGTATATATCAAATACATATCTGGTATTGTAGGAAAGATCTGCATGTTTATTTTACCCCTTTATCTAAGTCTCTACATGAGATACAAAATATAGACAAATGACGTGCAAACACATATGCATATACAATTATAGCCACAACTCATATCTGTCAAAGATCATAATCATTGAAACAGCACATCACCAAACATCTCAAATCCTAAACCATTGCTGTCTGCAAAAAGGGCACATATTTTTTGAATGTTGTTACTGATGTAACATATTTACAATATATATACTGAAAGGAAGAAATTCAACAACACATACTGTTGCACAATGTTAGAAATACATGGAATCATCAAGGTAATCTTATACAATTAACACAGTAAGAGTCTTGGTATTTCAATAGCAGCATTTTAAGGCTATTGCAACAACTAAAAGTCTTAGTATGATTTATAGATCTTATTCTAATCACTTATTTTTTAGTTTTGCATAATATTGTTTGATTTCCATTTTTTTGTAATATCTTTTCTAATTGCTGCTAACAGAATCCAAAGCATTTTTATTTGGCTTTTACAGACAGAGAAAGTGAAACATTCATTAGCATTATTGATCTAGTTAAAGAACAGTTATCAGACCATAACCCTATAAAGAATATACTTATCTCTTCCCAATATATATTTAATTTTTCACAATTCATAGACATGTGTGTCCAATCAGCTTTTACATCTTTACTGCATCTTCAACAAACTGAAGATGTCATTTTACTAAACTTATAGATTTTATAGGGTGTAACAAACATTCTAGGTAGGATTCATGAACACTAAGTGTACACTAAGTGTGCACAATCTGTATTCAAGAACATCTCTATCACATTTTTGTGCTGTCTATTGAGAAAGGTAAGACTAAATGCAGATATAGGGCCGGATTCACGAAGGCTTGCATGGAGTCTAAGAGTAGAGTAAGACTCCATGCAGCCATCATGTCCGATGAGCGATCCAGGAACAGCCTGCAGGGGTGTGCAAGAGAGCTCCTAAAATGGCTCTTACACGGACAGGGCTGGGAAATGCAAATTACCTCAATTGCAGGCAAAAGGCATGCAAATGAGGTAGATTTGTGATTCAGGAAACCTGAACCTGTCCGAGTAAGAGCAGTGTTATTTGCAGAAATGTACTCAGTTGACAACTGAGTACCGTTCTGCAAATAGCAAAACGGAGCCATGACAGCTCCAAATAAAGGTTGCATCCAGTGCAGGAAGCATGCCAATGGCCAAATATACAGCCATTGGAAATGTTTCCTGATGTAATATGAAAATAAAAATAATTTTTTTCTCCGATTTCTGATGTTTAAGCGTAGCGCAGCGCCACGCAAACGGGCTGCACTCTAAATCCCAGAAAACTAAAAAATAAAACCCACAAATGTGAATCTTATTTAAATTGTTAATGTACAATGCAAGGGAATGGTAGGTTGAAGACAACATGGCCACTGAGTAGAGGTTGCTAAGGGGGGAAGCTCAGTCTAAGAGATGTAACCAAGCATTAGTAGGCAATCCTATGTAAATGAGAGTTAGGATAGTGAATCGCAAGTTTGCATAGCAAATGAGCACAGTCAGGGGAGTGTAGGAGTAGGATAAGGGGAGTAACAGAATAGAAGATAGGTGACATCATGAGGGGGGTATGTATGAAAGAAGTGAAGCTCATTGGAGCAGAGTGGCAAGTGTCTGCTGTCATTTACGCATCATGGAAAGAGTTCTGTCAACAGGTAGGCTAGGGAAAGGCAAGAAATGGAAGGTGTATGCCGTGGACAACACCAAAGTTTCTTGCTGAGTGTGCATGCGTGCGTGTGCACGCCTGTAAACCCGAGTAAGA
The DNA here is from genome assembly GCF_019279795.1 of Protopterus annectens. Lineage (NCBI taxonomy): Eukaryota > Metazoa > Chordata > Ceratodontiformes > Protopteridae > Protopterus > Protopterus annectens. Next base: position 1,330,057,432 of record NC_056731.1, on the reverse strand, counting down.
CAGAGTGCGCACGTGTAAGCATGAGTGAGCGTGTTTAAGCCAGAGTAAGCATGAATAAGGATGTTTAAAGAGTTGTAAGTGCGTTTGCACTGGTGTGCGCGTGTTTAAACCCGAATAAGCAAGTTTTAGTCTGTGTAAGCATGTGTGCATGCGTGTTAGCTGGTGTGCGCGTGTTTGCGCTTGTGTGCATGGCATTCCCCCCTGAGGAAACAGAAAGGAAAAAGGAAGCACAACAAATAGTAGGAAGCTACCAGGGAGTACTAGCAGAGCTAGCAGGTGAAAACAATCAGAATCAGGCAATTACACAGGCAGTACACTAGCCCAGCCCAGCCTAGCACTTAAAACTCTGCAAATAACAGTCCATTATGTTTCTAACAACAGACACTGCAGTAAGCTAATAGAAGTGAAAACTGAAAAAGCTTTACTGAGACAAAGAAATGTTAGGAGCTGCCATTGCTGTTATAAGGCGACATATGCAACATGCTGAGGGTGGTGACAATGGAAATGCTGCTGGACAACCCACAGTGAGGAGACGGAGAAGAGTGTACAGGCCCAGGGTAACCTACCAGGGGCTGCATGAGCTGGAGATAGTGGAGCGTTATAGAGTGGACAGAGACCTCCTGCAGCAAATTGTTGAGCTATGCAGGCCACGCCTCACACACAAAACCAACAGAGGGGAACCCATCCCAGTGGAAACCAAGGTATGTGTTGGCCTAAGAATATTAGCAACAGGTACCTTCCAGAGGCCAACTGGTGATATCATGGGGATATCACAGGCATCAGCATCCAGGGTACTGCACCAGTTCCTGGATGCCATGTCAGCACATGTCGGTGATCATGTATATTTCCCCAATTCCCGTGAGGTATTGGCCAGCAATATGCATCTCTTCCAGCAAATAGTGAAATACCCTGAGGTAGTGGGTGCAATAGATTGCATGCACATATGCATCAAAGCACCAGCCGGCGAGTGGGGTAGGGTCTACTTCAACCACAAGGGCTTCCCCTCCATCAACTGCCAGGTCATGTGTGATGCCCAGGGCATAATACTGAATGTGTGTGCAGGCTGCCCTGAAAGCTACCATGATTCCCATATCTGACATCTGACGCAGCTGTACCAGACATTTGCCATTGGGGACATCCCACATGGTCACCTAGTGGGGGATGCTGGCTATGCACTGGAGCCATGGCTGATGACACCCATCAGAAATGCACACACACCTGAACAGGAACGCCATAATGAGGCACACGCACAAACACGTAATGTAATAGAGCGTGTGTTTGGTCTGCTCAATTCACGGTTCCAGTGCCTGGACACATCTGGTGGAGCCTTGCAGTACTCACCAGCTACATGTACCCAAATTGTCATAGTATATGCTAGGCTACATAATATGATCCTGCTAAAACAGCTGCAGCAGGACCAGCATAGGCCTGGGCCAAACAGTCCCCCACCATTGCCAAGGCCATAACAGGCAGAGCGTGACTTGGAGGAGGAACAACGTGAGCCTGCCCCAGTAGGCAGAAGGAGGTGTGCCCAGTATGCTTTGGCCTTGTCAAAGAGGCAATAGCACATACACTGGCTCAGTAGGAACTCTGGAAATGATACCTCTCTGACTCGCACATATAGTAAAAGGGATGGCTAAGTTGACACTACCTGCTTTCAGACATGTACAGGGAGTGTAATATGTGCATCTGACATAGGCAGCCCTGCAGCACCACCTAAGGCATGATTGCCATGTGTTAAGCAATATAAAGCAGTAGTAGTAGTATATGCAAACAAAATCGCACACACCAACTAGCACAACTGTGGTCAATGTTGAGTAATATTGGGCAATATCCAGCAATGTTGGTGAATATTGAGCAATGTCAGACAAGCCTGGTCTAAGTAGAGTATAGCTGAACAAAAGCCAACATGCTCATATTTGCTTAACTGGCCCTTAAGCAGTCTGGTCTGCTCAGTATGAAAATATAAAGCAGTGATGGGCCTCAAACCCAGGATACTGCGCACTATAGTCAAAGTACTGAACCACTAAACCATGACAGTATTGCGGTGGTCAGCCTGTATGAAGGAATGTTGATAAGTCTATGCAAAGTATCTCATGGAAACCCTGCAGGCACAGCATAATCCCTGTCGAGTTATGACACAAAGGTGAGTCCTGCAGTAAGAACAGAACCTGGCTTCCAACACACAGTATAAATGTTAATATCGGTCATGTTCACACACATCAACAAATGTAGTGGACCTCAGATAGCAACATACTGAAAGGTCACACTGGGCATGCTCACACACTTGAATAAATGAGACAAATGTCAGGCAACAAAACACTGAAAGCCTGAACTGGGCATGTTCACACACTTAGGCCATGTCTGAGTACAGCAGTGGGCCATGCATATCTGGCAGTTGCATGTGTTTACCCAGGAACCTGTCACTATCCAGCAATCCGCCCTGTGCACACAGTTATATGAAAACAGACACATCTATAATATAGTGGAAACCTGTCATAATCAAATATTTTCTGCAGATACTGAAGTTGTTCATAGAAGCTGGTAAAGCAAAGATGATAAAGACCTGCAAACAGTATCAGCAATAAACATTGTGCATCCTGAACATTAGGCATAGGTTCAGATGTCGATACTAGGCTATCTGCCCTAGGGCATGTACAAGCCTAGCCAGAGTGTGTTTGGCATTCATAAATGCCATAGATTACTACACTGTGTGTGTGAATAGTAGGTCACACATGATAGCCCATGTACGTTTAGGCTAGTGTGCCTCTGTCTAGCAGGGACACAGAAGATATCCCAGGGGTAAACATACGATCACCCATACAGTCATCAAGATGTCTCCTGTAGGTGGTCAGTGGGTGGCTCTGCCTATGTAAAACTGGGATTACAATCTGGAGTGAGTGGAGCCTCTGGGATAAGAATCTGTCCCTCCAGCATGTCCTATTAACATCTGTGCTGAGGTATACGTCCCTGGAATGTCTAGCTCCAAGGGAGTCAGATATCCTGAGGTGGAGCATGTCCAGTAATTCTGGGTTGGGTATATCTGTAAACAACAGGCACACATCATATCCGAGTAGGTGGTAAGCGACTGAGTAGAGCTGGAGTTACTGCATCCGAACTGTGCAGGGCATCTGTGTGAGTCCCTGGATCTGCTTGATGAGGAACCTCTTTGGCCAGTACAGTTGCTGCAGGTGTCAGGTAAGGTACACCCCAAATGTGGAATTGTAACCAAGCATGTTTGTGATGTGTATAGGGGCACAATGACCTCACTTGATTTACATGTGAAACCATATGGGATAAGGTGGCACACATAGAAGGTGTGTCCAACCACTTTGGCATCATGAATGTCAAAGGCGACAGTACGAACAAGTCATGTCCCCAAACACCTAACAACTCCTACCGTATGTAATGGAGTACTACCTATGTGGTAATATGTGGGCATGTTGTTATTCCCAAAGGGGATGACAATGCAATTAATGGCATTTAGCTGTAGGCCTTGGCTCAGGCACCAGTCATCCATCTCTGTGAGACCCTGTTTGAGTATGCATGTGGCAGCTGGAGAGTTGATCATGGCACCCAGTTTGCAGTCAAGTGCAAACATGTTCAGCCATATTCCCCCTGTGGTAGCCTGTACGTCAGACAAATATATACTGAACAAGAGAGGTCCCAGGACCGAGCCGTGTGGGATGCCATGAGTAACTGGTGTATAGTCAGACATGGCACCTGCTATTCTGACCATGTGGGTGCTATCCCTGATCCAGGTAGCAATCCATCGTGTGAGATATGTGTCCATATCGACGCTGGTGAGCCTACGCATAATGGCCCAGTGGGTTATTGTGATGAAGGGTTTTGCAAGGTTCAGGTAGGCTGTGTGGACAACCATCCCTATGTCGATGGACCTGTTAACCGTTTAAAGAATACAAACAGGTTCAAGAGGCAAGATCTGCCCACAACAACGCTGAAATGTGTAGGACACAGTGTCTGTAGGTTCCCGATGTCTATGTGTACGAGTCCCATGACAATACGCTCCATAGCTTTGCAGAACAGGCTAGTTAGGCTTATAGGGCAATATTGTCTGTGGTCCATTGTGGCACCAACTCTGTGGAGTGGGACCACTGTCCCTGTATGCCATTCCTTGGGTACATATCCTGTAGTAACTTTGATATTGAACAGTGATGTAATGTGAGGGTTACATCTGTCATGAAGCTCGTGTAATATGCAGGCTGGGACACCGTCTGGTCCCATTGATAATGTGATGTACGCTTTGGGGAGGGCAGCACTCAACTGTTACTGTGTGATGTCAGGGAGGTTATACTCTGTTGGGGTGGATAATTGCTCCTTAGGGGGGATGGGGGAGACATCTGCACTGAACCTGTTTGCCAGGATGTTGGCAATGCCAGTGGGTTCAGGGTACGTTTAGTCAGTATGCAGTAACTCACAGCATATCAGTGAATGTCCACCCAGGTTCCTGACATAACTGAAGAAGGCCGTGTGATAGTCTGACGTGTCTGGTGCAATTGTCTGGTAGAAGTGGCCCTTAGAAAAGTTCATGAGAGATCGTAGCTGTCTGCTAGTACAGATCACAGATGCCTTCCCAGTCTGGGATTGTGCTCTATCATGTAGTAACATCCTCCTGATGTTGTACAGCTTATTAATGGCTGGGGTCTACCAGACAGGTCCCCTGCCATTGGAGTAGTGAGTCCTGTTGTTATTTGGGATAGCACAATCCATGCAGTCCACTAGGTGTCCATAGAATATGTATGTAAAGGATTCAGCAGTGTGAGCCGTATTTGCCACTGTCTCAGGGTCTCTGAAGGATACCAACTTGATTTGGTGAAGTGAGATGCTGGCTCATGAGAAGTTCAGCAAGATTACCCAGGATGGGTGTGTGGAGGGTATATGTATGTCCAGTGAGATACATGTATGTTCTGACCTTACCAATGAGGGGTATATCACTGGTGTGGAACATAGAGTCCCCATGTTGGTGATGATCGGGTCCAATATGTATTTCCCCTTGTGGCTGTGCTGACTGGTTGTGCCACAGCATATGAGTCTACAAATTGTAGTGACTGTTGGGTGAGGGTGTTGGGGCTTGAGTAGTATCCCCAGTGAATATTTGTGTATATGAAGTCACACAATATAATGGTGTTTGTGGAGACCTTCATATTCTCCATAGTTCTCATGAAAGCTGAGTGTGGTTCCTGAGTTTGGGAGGGTGGTCTGTAGCAGGCAACAAACTGAAAGGCAGTTTTGCACAATAGTAGTTGTATATGTATGGTCTGTGATGCTTTGTGCAGTGCTACTAACCTGGAGGTGTGTGTATCTGTGATGTATATGGATACGCCCCCTAGTTGTGTTGTCTGTTCCACGTCTTGTTGTCAGAAAGCATGGTATGAAACATAACCTGGTAGTGCTGGTGTGCATAAGCGAGCCTGAACCAGGTGTCTGTTAGTGCATAGATATTGCTATCCTCCATACTGAGGAGAGTCCTGAGTGGCTGCAATATGAGGGTAACACATCTGGTGTTGAGCAGCATTACCCTTAGTTTCATTTAACCTGTAATGTCTATGGAGGTGGGTTTGTCTTTTGAGCCCTGCTTAAAAAAGGCACTATGGTGGTAGCAAGAGCCTTAGCCAGCATACCAAAGTCCAATGGTGACAGGTGCAAGCTGTCCATAGTGAAGCTACGTGGCATGTTGAGCCATAGGCTGACAGACACTGTATCCCCTATGAATGAAACAAATTTGTTAGTCAACTGTTAACCATGATATGTGTGTCTGTATACTGTGACATCATAATTGGTGGGCATAAGATGCTAGACAAGGTCAGGGTCATACTGGCCTGGGCTACATGATCAGAGTGTTCCTCCATGTATCATGTCATGTGGTCTAGGAAGTAATGTCTGAGGTTTTACTCACCAGCATGGACAATGATAGTGCCAGTCCTGTACTTGCTTTGGAGTGACCTGACTGCCTGTGTTATGTGGCAGATCCTGGCACCCGATAGACAGCCCAAAGTGACTATTCCCTTGTTAGGGCTGATGAGTGGTGCGTCAGTGTGTCTGACACTAAGTGTCACCTATTACAAGTGTATTAGGTGTGTTGTTTAGCCCGAAGGGCAGTGACTGTGTGGCACACTGACATTAACTATGTGATATGTGGGTATTGTAGTGGGGTAGCAGTTGTGTGTGTGTGTCTGCTTTGGAGGTCTCTGCTGCTTAGGCAGAGTACATTTACAGCATCTGAGTATGTCTATGTGTGATAATGTGGTTTGGGTGCTGTTGCTAGAGGATATGTGAGACTGATATGTGGTGTGTGTGGTTACCTTCACCACCTGATAGACTGTGACAGTCATGGGTCGAGAGAGTTCAGCACCCTGTATGTCTATATAGGTGCATCTCACACATATATCTGAGTTTGTCAGGAGGAGGAGAGGGTTGTCTGTGTACATGAGGCAGATGTGACATTGTGTCAATATCGCAATATCCACCATCTGGACTGGAGAGTACACACGAAACCAACCCCTGGACATGCCAGGATATTATGATGACATACTCTGTAGCCTGATCACAAAGGATCAGTAGGGTGTTAAGCATGTAAAAGAGTATAACAGGGATTAGTGCTCATGTTCGTTAGTGTTTTGTAAAGAGTAGCTGAGAAGGAGTCCAGACTGAATCATGACACCTCCTTCAGCTAAGTAGCAATGTACACCCATATATGTCCTGAGTCAGGGCCAACTGTACCTGACTGACAATGCTGACATCCTGACGGACAGGCCCATATGTACATACCCACCTCCCACTGACAATAGTCCATATCATCATACCAGGAGATATCAAATGTAGAATGGATGAGCAGCTACCCCCACTGCCAAAAGCATGGCAGCAAGTGGAATACATTGATTCCCAATATGTGTCATGCACAAACTACAGAACAAACAGATCCTGCACCTGAACAGTCAGCTGAGGATGTGGAACTGTTGAATGTGTCACAGCTACATATGGCACTCCCCACAAGTGTTGGTACACAACACACCATGGGAAGTCAAGCCCAGTACGCCTTTGAAGTCTGATCTGCAAGGTCATGGAGTGCATCATGGTTGCAGTCATAAACAGAGCTATTGGAAGCTGACATACACACAACCCTACCAACTGTGATATCTTCATGTGCGGATCATGGTTCCCAAACATGCTAGACTGTTTGCAAGGCAGCCACCCAGGACATACATCAATGAACACATCTACACATGTGTCACATAGACTTTGAATAGCCCTTTATCAACATCCCAGACACATACACATATAGTATCCACAAAACCAACAAGCTGTGCATAAATATGTGTTGACAGATGATGGAATGTCAATGTGTCCACAGATAGATCACACAAGGTAAGGATTATGAGGTCTTGTTCAAGCTGTTGACACCTGCTGACCCACATGGACCATTCCTGGAATGGCATAAAACAAAGTGTACACACATCACCATGTCCAGTCTGATGATGTCACCATCCTATAAACATAGCAGGGGAAAGGAAACCCGCAAGGAAAGCAAATAGTGTGCCATGTTAATGCGTCTCTCTCTAGTATCATAACATAGTTAGGTAGGAGTTTGAATCCTGCAATCAGTGAGTGCGTGTTTATGCAGTTGACTTTGAGAGGTGCTCCCTTTTTGGAGACTGGGAAAACTCACTAAAAGAGGTACATTCCTCTTTGGAAAGACTGATGATGTCACCATCCTACAAATACAGCAAGAGAAGGAAGACCAGCCAGTAAAGCGAATAGCATACCATGTTAATGCGCCTTTCTCTAGTATCATAACATAGTTCGCTAGGGGTTTGAATCCTGCAAACAGTGAATGTGTGTAGGTGTGCAATTTATGTTGAAAGGTGTTCTTTTTTTGGAGACTGGGAAAACTCACTAAAAGAGGTACATTCCTCTTTGGAAAGTCTGATGATGTCACCATCCTACAAATACAGCAGGAGAAAGGAAACCAGCCAGTAAAGCATATCGCGTGCCATGTTAATGCATCTCTTTCTATTATCATAACCATAGTTAGGTAGGGGTTTGAATCTAGCAAACGCTGACTGTGTTTGGGGGGTGGGGTTGTGTATGTGTGCAATTGTCTTTGAAAGGCATGCCCTTTTTGGAGACTGGGAAAACACACTAAAGGAGGTACATTCCTCTTTGGAAAGACTGATGATGTCACCATCCTACAAATACAGCCGGAGAAGGAAAACCAGCCAATAAAGCAAATAGCGCGTTGTGTTAATGCATCACTCTCTACTCCCAGAGCAGAGTTAGAAATGGGTTTGGATCCAGCAAATGCTGACTTTTTGTGTGTGCGTGGGGGGGGTGTATGTGTGCAATTGTCTTTGAAAGGCATGTCCTTTTTGGAGACTGGGAAAACACACTAAAGGAGGTACATTCCTCTTTGGAAAGACTGATGATGTCATCATCCTACAAATACAGCCGGAGAAGGAAAACCAGCCAATAAAGCAAATAGTGCATTGTGGTAATGCATCTCTCTCTAGTACCAGAGCATAGTTAGAAAAGGGTTTGGATCCTGCAAACGCTGACTTTTTGTGTGTGTCTGTGGGGGGGGGTGTGTATGTGTGCAATTGTCTTTGAAAGGCATGCCCTTTTTGGAGACTGGGAAAACACACTAAAGGAGGTACATTCCTCTTTGGAAAGACTGATGATGTCACCATCCTACAAGTACAGCCGGAGAAGGGAAACCAGCCAATAAAGCAAATAACGCATTGTGTTAATGCATCGCTCTCTAGTATCAGAGCATAGTGAGGAAGGGGTTTAGATCCTGCAAACGCTGACTTTTTCTGTGTGTGTGTGGGGGGGTGTGTATGTGTGATATTGTCTTTGAAAGGAGTGCCCTTTTTGGAGACTGGGAAAACATACTAAAAGATGTACATTCCTCTTGGAAAGACTGATGATGTTACCATCCTACAAATACAGCCGGAGAAGAAAAACCACCCAGTAAAGCAAAAAGTGCGCCGTGTTACTGCATCTCTCTCTGGTATCATAACATAGTTAGGTAGGGGTTTGAATCCTGCAAATGCTGACTGTGTGTGTGTCACTGTTGGTCAATGCAGTGTGGGTTTTGCTTTTACTATGGTATGACATATTATGATTACAACAGTAAGTGCATTGCACACATCAGGTATCTGCATGGCAAATATATCTGTGTACATGTCCCCTCAATCAGTACATAGGTGTGAAGCCTGCATACTACATGAATACATTTGTTTCCATTAACAGGTTGTGCCGCTGCTTCTCAGATCGTAGGTCACATATGTATGTTTGTGACAAGGCCGTCCACTGTCGTGTTCTGTGGCCAAGGTCATCTGTGGCACACACACCCATGACAGTTACTTAAGAGTAGTGTGAGAGAGGGTATATGCCTGGGGTATATGTCAGACATGTTCATACACAACAAAGACTGCCAGTAATGGACAGTCTTTATAGGTGTACAACTGCCTTGTGGATATGCATTCAGGCCTCTAATGTCTTATGTGATACACCTTGGGACACCAAAATACCTATGGATATGTGGATACCAAGGGACACATGACATAACATGAGGCTGTATGTACACATTGGTACCCAACATAGATGTTGAGGGCTACCACCTGTGTGGTACTGACAGGATAGTATGTATAGTACATGAGGATGACTATGCCATAGTTGACTTACTGCTATAAAGCATGTATCAGACAACAGGTATCTGTCTATATGATACCCTTGTGTAGGATATGCGTCCCAAGCATGTATCAGACAACAGGTATCTGTCTGTATGATACCCTTGTGTAGGATATGCGTCCCATCCAGGGAATACATTGTAGGCCAATGCATGCATTTCCAGATTTGGATGGACACATTTCTAGTGTGTTTGCATGTACCTAAGGGGGCTATATGCCAAACAGGTGTGGTCACAGGAATGGGTGGCGGTCGTTACCACTGGTTAGTGTTATAGTGTAGCACCAGAAGGATCCAGTTGTTACTGAGTTCCCTTCGACTGTGTCATTTGTCAGGACATCATCCAATGATTGCTTATAGTCATGCTGTTGAGGTTGTGTATACTACCAGACCGCAAATCATTGACAGATAATAACGGTATCACCCACAGCATAATGTCAACCCATGTCATACACACGTTCACCCATGTTAGTACATAACTGTAGTAGAAGGCATACTGGCCATTGAAAGATACTATGAGATGTTATGAAATCAAAAAGGATATTTGGTACACTAAAACCAAGAAACAAAGTGAAGTACCAAACTGCCAGAGCCACGGATGTCGAAAACAATGTTTTAATGTTTCAACATGTAACATTAAAACATTGTTTTCGACATCCGTGGCTCTGGCAGTTTGGTACTTCACGTTGTTACTATGAGATGTTAACAATGTGTATGACAGGGTATGCCACATGTCCCGTGTGTCCACTATGCACGTACATGCAGACAGTGTGCACCCACCATGTTCACAGATGTACACTTGCTAGTCTGTACTGCACACATCATACATGTACTGTCCACTCACTAACACATGCTGGCAATACATTACACTTCAGCCAAGTGGCACATGGGTGGACAATACATACTCAGACCTAACAGTGTTGTAAACAATGCTACATTGACAATCAGAGCTTTGATGCATAATGTCTGCTCAGATATACCTACAAGGATGTTGTTACACTTCCTTGTTGACAACTTGCTATTATTGCTACACTGCTATAGTGTCACCCTGTGTATCAGCACCATGTTAGCCTGTTCCCCCGTCAATGTTGCAGATAACAGGAGGCGACACAGGTATCATCATATGCACAGGGCGTTTTGTTGTTTGTCAGAGCCTGACATTGACCCATCCAATCGACATGTCTGTGTGTGTGTGTGTGTGTGTGTGTGTGTGTGTGTGTGTGTGTGTGATGGACAACAGTACAGCATGGGCCAATGTTGATGTAATGTGTGTGTGTATGTGTGAGCCCTAGTTGTTTGATTAATGTGTGTGTGTCTGCATGCACACAGCTCCACCATGTGGCTGCCATATACGGTAATTTGTGGGACAGCCACAGACTGTACCTGCTAGGCTGTACAGATCACTGTCTCTGGCCATGGACACAGTACCTGTGCCTGGCAGGAGTGCTACAGACAGTATCGGGTACCAACCCTGACTGGGTATTGTCATCAGAGGCAGAGGTATGACGACTGGACCCATGTCCCTGCTGGGACTGGCCAGAGCCACGTGCACATGGTCTACTGGGATGGTCAATGGACAGGCCAGCCCTGGGGCTGGTACTTCCACTATGGGAGCAGCTGTGAACTGTGGGCCATCTGCGACCACTGCCAGCTGTTGCTGTTGCTGGCATGCATCCGAGTCGACGTTGCAACCATCCCGCGCGGTCCTGGCTCATGGAAGAGATGTTGTGGAGGGCATCTAATGTCTCCCCTCCCAACGTCTATCAATGACCTCGGTGTAAGCCCAGATGGCACTGGCAAGGTCACAGATGCTGTCATTGATAGCGGTGTAATGTGGCCTCTGCACCCAAAGTCCCTGTCTGGTGTACCGTTCCATACGTGCCTGAGCCTGCATTACAGCCCAGAACATACTGGAAGTTGTAAGACCTGTGAGGGCTCGCCTGCCAGGGGCAATACGACCAGCGGTGGTCCCCCGAGACCCCCTGAACCTCTGCCTATGTGGTACCATTCCAGGAATGCGGCTATGGCTGCTGTGAGGGGATGCAAGTGCCATGGGTACCACACTCTCCTGGTCAATGTCAACTGTATGCTGTCCCTCGCCTATGGCCATTGGTGGTGAGGGATGTATTGACAGTATGAGTGTGCGCATAGATGAGGTTGAACGCTGTGTACTGTCGATTGGTGGACCAACGACAGACCCTGTCAAACCTTCCTGTGCCAAAATACATGTCTCATCATCATCACTATTCATGGCAGTGGCTTCAGGTTGCCTGCTGCTTTCGCCAACCCCTAACTCAGCACCTGTGAGAGGAAGACAGGGACCACACTTTACGGTCTGCACATGACCACATGCACACATGTACACATGAACATATGCACACATGAACACATGCACACATGCACACATGAACACATAAACACATGCACACATGAACACATGCACACATGAACACATGAACACATGCACACATGCACTCATGCACACATGCACACAAGCACACATGCACACATGAACACATGCACACATGAACACATGAACACTAATACACTCCTCACTACAGCACCTACACACACATACCAGCAATCCAACACATACTCTATAGTGGGTGAAGGTGGGTGTCAGTATCACAAGGTAAACAGTCACCACACACATGTCAGCATGCAGAATATGTGTTTCACAAGACCATGCAGTGTAATTGTAGATGCCCCTATTAAATGGCAGTATACATGGCTTTGATGCAACTCTGTAGTTGTTCAGTGATTGGCTACACCCTGGAACACAATGTGTACATGGACACAACATTGCTGTGCAGGTATTATCAGCTCTGTAATGCCCTGTGCACCATCACTCACAAGTATACATGCCATGGCTGCATGGTTATCTGTATGACACATAGATATCCATGTCTGAGTACAGTGTCTGTGTCCATAGCAGATAATAGTGGGCATGGGTGTAGCACATGCATGCTATGTACACACACAGGATGTGTGGTGCATGTTGACATGAAGGAATCCCAATGCTCGACATGGCCAGTGTACAGTGGTTATGGTGAGTGTGGGACATATTGCAGATATGTCGGTGCCAGACATGGCATGGCATGCTACACGACTGCAACATTAAACACCACACATACCCAATGTGTGTCAAGTGACCTGTACACCCACTAGCATTCTAGGACATATATGTGACACTTTGTTTGGATGGTGACTGCTGTGCATATTGTGTATACTGACATATGTAAGCACACACACAACATGCTATGCATATTGTGTATAGGTGCATATGTTTGCACACGAACAACATTGAGGTGCAAAGCAATGACTGCTATGAGTAGTACTGTGGTCACTGTAACTGGATGGGGTATAGTACCCTGTGCCATCAACATGCATCTTGTGGTCACTCACAGCTACTAATGTGTGCAAGACCACCACCTAGCATGATGTACCTGAACTGCAGTGCCGTGGCTATGTTCACAATTACACAGCCACCTTGTACATGGGTGTGTGAAGTGCCCAATAGGGAGCATTGCCTAACATGACTGTGCTATGTGTTGCAGAGTGTTGCACAGCCCCGTGATAGGCCTCTACCCCTGAGGTACATCATGTGTGTGTGTGCATGACATGTGGGATACTGAAGAGTGACCTTACAGCGGGTGTGTGGTAATGCCAAATGTAGCATGTTTTCATGTACTCCGTATGATAAACGTGTTCTGTTGTATACAGCTGTAGCCACTATGCATATCCAATGTGCAGTACAGTGTTGCCACAATTGTGTCTGCTGCACTGTGCATTGCATGTGATTGAGGCAGCTACTGACTTTACTGAGATGATTGATGTCTCACAGCAAACATGCACAGCATGTATTACGCGTAGGTGTGCTACCTGTACATGGCCTACACCTCATCTATGACATGCACATTTCATTACCAATATTAAAGTGTTAACACACTCACCAGCATGAATCATCTGCCCTGCTGTCACACCAGAGGGACCTACAAGAATATGACACAGTTTGTCAGTGGCCACAACTGTGGCATTGCTACTGTGAGTGTGCTAAACGACAGTGGAACAACAGTCAACAGTCACAGGTGTACGGACACTATTCCAAATAACAGTATTGCACACGTTAGGCAGCACAACTGCTAAACACACAGTACACATCTCACATATGCATATTCTAACAATACAGGTAATGGTAGTCTACAACTAGTATGTATTTGTCAGTGGCCACAACTGTGGCATTGCTACTGTGAGTGTGCTAAACGACAGTGGAACAACAGTCAACAGTCACAGGTGTACGGACACTATTCCAAATAACAGTATTGCACACGTTAGGCAGCACAACTGCTAAACACACAGTACACATCTCACATATGCATATTCTAACAATACAGGTAATGGTAGTCTACAACTAGGGTGTATTACCTGCACACCCCATGTCATCCTGCTGGGTGGCTCCAGCCTCCATGATATCACATGTGTGATGCTGTTGCTGCTGTAGGCCAGGAGCCACCATGCTTAGGAGCAGCTCATGTATGGCCGCCCCACCACCTGTGGCAAGCTGTTGCCTATGGATATCAGATGCATGCTGCCGGACATATCTAATTAAATCATTGCAGTGATGGCGTACCTGCTCATATGTCTGGCTATGCATGCCTATGCCTTTTACCCGGTGAACAAGGTCTTGCCACAGTGCAGTATGGTCATGCTGGTGCTGGCTGGCCCTGGAAAAAAGCAGTTTATAGTGCTGCACCAGGCTGTTCAGAATTTCCTGCTCCTCTGAAGCTGAATACGATGGATTACGTTGATGAGCCATAACCCTGGAAGACAATTTAACGATATGTGTGAGCATGTCATGTGGCACACTTAACATTATGAAGTACAGATATCACTTAACTGCCATATATAGCATCTATCTGTCTTTCAGAGGATACACACATTCAATACCACATATCAGTGCTCAGCCCACAACTGGCTGACAGTGCCTGCCACACTCCATATAACAAACCAGTATACACCAGTAGTCAGCACACTGTTTGGGATACAATGCACAACCTTGCCCCGGGGTATATATCAAGCTAATGCATGAAGAAATATGTCATCCAATGCAATGAATGTCATGTACATTTACAGTATTACCAGTAAACTACTCTAGTCTTTGATGCCATACCCCTACCTAACATATGTGCACAGTTGTTAATATAGCTGGCATACTGCTGTAACAGAGTATACATGTTGCTAGATACACACACATACCCTATAACATACATGTGATTGCGGGCATGGTACAGGCATCATTACATACACATCAGACATACATACAACACACAGATGTATGCCGACACAGATGAGCATTACCTGTGTACCTTATAGTAGTGTATGCCCCTACTTACAGATACCTATGCCTGTGGTATGTAATCTGTGCAGACTACAGGAAACACACAAGACAGTGTTACCAGGAAATGTGAACATACACCATACTGTGCTGTTTAGGCCTACAGCTTCAGGTAGTACAACAGTTCATATGTGAGCTGGAGTCACCAGCAGTACCACTTACTGAGCATACATGTATTGCTTCAGCCTACAATGGGACACCACAGTCATACACAAGGAACTACGTCACAACATATGCCATCCTACTATGTCTGCATCACAATAACTGACACATCTTTCTCTGGCCTCACACCTAGGACACAAACTACCATGACAGGCACAACCTCACACTAAGCTATCACACCTTTACAAACCTTGCACACAGTCACTGTCACACTCATTCCACCTCACATAGCAGATATTGCACTGAGTACATGTGTGTGTGTGCATTGTGTCATAGGTAGGTAATATGCTATTGGCCCTAGGGCCTAGAGCAGCCTAACCATATGCTACCCTGCCCTTTGACACACATGTAATGTAATTTCACTTACTGCTGTCAAACGGATACACAGAGGTGACTCCCAGGGCATGTTACCTATCTCCAAAATAATCATCAGGGGTATGTATGACATCTGCTAATAAGGAGCCTTGTTTGTTAATGCTGGGTAGTTTAGTCCAGAGTATGGCATATTTGTGGATAGGAACCTATACCTCCAGCATTTGCTGTTTAGTGAGGTGACAAGGATTAGGGCCCTTGGTCATGTAGCCCGGAGGGATTGTGAGGTGTTGTCATGGTGATTGGCCGACTGCTATGGGTGTGACATACCTCTGTATGTCCAGCAGTGGTAACCTCTGGGTGGGCGGTATGCAATGCACTCTAGCTGTGATTTTGTGAGTCAGTCTGCATAAGGCATGTGTTTGAGGGCAGTATTACTCTTTGTTAGGTATGTCTGTGGCCTGTCCACTTGCTGTAGTTGTCATGTGAGGTACATACCGCATAGGGCATTGTGATGAGTAGAGGGGAACACCGACTACTGTGGCACTGTGATTATCAAAGGGGAGCCTACTGTCCACCTGTGTCAAGTGTTCCCTTCTGACACCTTCAGTGTTAGGCAGGCTACCACCTATGTGGCAGTTACTGCGTAAGGTGTTTTGGAATGGGGTATGGCACTGCAGTGTCAACATTGGTGTTCAGTCCATGCCTTGGACAACAGGCACCGGTTGCAGTACATATGACCCTGTGTCTCCCTCTCTCTCTATATATATATATATATATATATATATATATATATATATATATATATATATATATATGCATATCTATCCATATCTATACATATCTATCCATATCTATACATATCTATCCATATCTATCCATATCCAGACATATCCATACATATCCATACATATCTATACATATATATATATATATATATATATATATATATATATATATCCATATATATCCATATATATCTATATATATCTATATTTATCCATATATATTATATATAATATATTTATCCATATATACCTATATATCTCTATATATATATCTATATATATATATATATATATATATATATATATATATCTACATATATCTATCTTTATATGTATATATGTATATATCTATATATAGCTCTATATATCTATAATTCTATATATCTTTATTTCTATATCTATATATATATATATCTATATATATATATATATATATATATATCTATATATATATATATATATATATATATATATATATATATATATATATATTTATGTATATACACATGTATATATACACATACATCTAAACATCCATTGCTGTACATATAGCTGCACATATAGGCACATATACTGCCCACCTTTCATGGTGGGGATGTCAATTATGCAACAGTTGTGAGACATACGGTTATGTAATACTATTGCACAATGTTGTGCAGAATGCATTCTGCTGTCCTCAGGCCGCATAGCTGTAGCAGGCCTCACTGCCTGTGGCTCAGTCCTACAGTGTTTAATCACCACACGACATATACCGGCAATGCTTGCTGTCTGCAATGCCACACACTACAACGTACATGCATATATGCACATAGCAGCCTTCAACAACATACATATGTCCAGCCTTCACTAACAGTTGCAGTATGTCCCTTGCCCTATGCAAATGTGCATGTACATATAGATACGGACTGCTGCCACATATGGATGATTCACAGTATGTAGGGTACCCTTCAGATACATCTTTCGGATGTCAGCAAATACATATCTGTTGCATACCTTACCTTTGTATTCCTCACCTCCGTCTGTTGTAGGTGTTGTATTTTTTTTTTTTGGTTTTGGTTTCCTCTGTTTGTTGATGTTTGTTTTCAGTGTCTGTCTCCTACTGCCTGTTTGTATCCATCTGTCTGTATGTCTCTGTCTGTCTCTCTCGCTCGCGCTCTCTCTCCCAGTTGGTGCAATGATATTATTGCATGTGTGGACAGCAGATACAGGCTGCTTCTCTAGGTATCTGCACATGTGCATGTGATGGCCTCTGCACAAATTGGTGCCCACCATTTAGTAATTGCATGCAGCCTGCAGTGTGGTAATTGCAGTTCTCACTGTGATTTCAGGACACTGCTATAAAATGATAGATTAGGTAGGCATAGCCCTTTCAGTTTTGCAAGGTGGGGACCATGCTTGTTTGCTGTGGACAATGTTGTCTCAGTCAGAAGGTTGGTATATGTCTCATATATGAAGCTGGGTTGTAACCAGTGAAATGCATGTTGTACTGAAACCTGACTGTTGCTTCTTGCAGTACACTCTTCTCAGTGTGTAGGTTTACTCACACCTCCTAATGCTAACACTGGATACATGGGAGTATGTACTTTCTTTTTGCATTAGAGAATTAACTGGCATACAACAGTAGTTATTGCAATGTATTCCTATGGCTTTCCTATTTTCCCTTTACATTCACTCATTGTAATGCATGTTATATTTCTTTCAGCACCAAGTTATTGTATATCTGCTGTAGCTTAGTGGTACATCATGCAGACCGGTGAGTCCGAGGTGTGGGGTTTGAGACTGACAAGGGTATTTTATTTTGCTGCTGAGCAGTACAAGGGCCCTGTCATACAGAGTGACTAAGGCACTTTTAAGCAGTTGTAAGCGGGTTTGCATGGGTTTGCATGATGCTTAGCGATACTAAGCTAAGCTTAGCTTAGCTAATTTTACTTTAGCAATACTAAGCTAAGCTTGGCTTAGCTTATCATATCTTAGCAATGCTAAGCTAAGCACACACATGCGCGTACATTGGTGCAAACCCGCTTACTACTGTTTACAAGTGCTCACTCCCGCTAACCCCTGCACTCATTTCTTTGACAGAAAAGTAAATGGGGAGATAGGAATGTGGTGATAAAGGGTGCACAAAGAGGGGAAGACAGTAGGGAAACCAGCACGGGATGTATAGGATGGGCGTGGAGAAGTCCATAGCTGCCCATTTCTTTACCAGCAACAGCTGTGCTTATGCAATACATTAGGAGGGATATTTGAAACCTTCCACCCCTGAGAGAGGGGTGAGGAGTAAGTATGTTGTACTACCAATTATGAATATTAGGTACATGCACTACTTGTGAACTGATATACTGTCATTAGTACGTTACTCACTTCTGAACAGTTTGTGGTTTGTTTGTGTTGACATTAGCACAGTCTGCTCAGGACAACTGGACATATTTCACTACTGTGTATGCCTACCTACACCCTTGGTTGTGCCTGACTACACGGGTATATAGTACCTTTGGGTAGGGGTGCAGAATTGCAGAGTGCATTATTTATTATCGTGTGATGTTTATCTTGCTGAACATGCAGAGTTGCAGTGTACCTGTAAGTCTATAAAGGCTAGTAATCTGTCTGAGTAGCTCCCACCTGTGGACATATCCAGATGGTAGACAGAGGTTAGCCTAGTATTCATTGACTGTGCACCACACCATTTTTTTCAGCACCTGAACAATGGCATTGTCACAGGTGGTTGCTAGCAGTACATGGCTACATCCTTTGATATTTCTGTGTTGTACTCCTACATAAGGGCATGCTTGTGGAATTCATTCTACAGCTATTCGCAGAGTGTGTAACAGCAGACAGGCTGATATGCTTGTGTGTTTCTGACTCTTCCAGGCCTCAGATATTCTCAGGTATATATTTGAACAGCCTCAGGGAGAGGTACATATCAGTGGGATACACCTGTGATATATTTCAGATATTTTGCAGTTGCGACTTTGGGGGATTCTGAGCATATGTATTACTACACCTTTTCTGACATGCAAGCAGTGTCTACTCTTGCTTATTGACATTTATCATTAAGTGGGATTCCCCACCTTTCTGCCTACTGTTACTACACTTCACAGGGAGTCTGAGGGGCACAGCTAACATTTGTTTGCAAATCAGTGACATCCCTCTAAACCCATCACAGTTGGGAGGTCTGGCCTCTGATCTATTCAAATATGCCAGTGTTTATCCTGCTCTGATACTGTGTGGGGTTTGTAAGGTGCTACTGTAACATTATTCACTACTAGCATGGCTGGTTCTCTTTTCACAGTCATGTCATGCAATTCCACAACAATTGCTGGTTAAGGGCCACAGAACATGATTTGTGTTATGCCATTCCTATTCTCCCTTTACATTCATTCATTGTAATGCATGATATATTTCTTTCAGCACCAAGTTATCGTATATCTGCTGTGGTGTAGTGGTACTTCATGCAGACTGGTGAGCCCAAGGTCTGGGGTTTGAGACTGACAGGTGTATTTTATTTTGCTGCTGAGCAATACAAGGGCCCTGTCATACAGAGTGACTAAGGCACTTTTAAGCAGTTGAAAGTGGGTTGGCGTGGGTTTGCGCGACACTTAGCGATGCTTAGCTAAGCGCACACAAGCTCACACTCACACACCCCCGCTAACTACTGCTTAAACGTGCTTACTCCCACTAACCCCCATGCTAATTTCTTTGAAAGAAAAGAAAATGGGGAGATAGGAAAGTGGTGAAAAAGGGGGAACAAAGAGGGAAAGACAGTAGGGAAACCAGCTGGGATGTGCAGGAAGGGTGTAGGGAAGGCCCATAGCTGCCCATTTCTTTATCAGCAACAGCTGTGCATATGTTTGTAATTTGGTGTGAAATTTGCAACCTTCCACCCCTGAGAGAGGGGTGAGGACAACAGAGTATGTTGTACTGCCAATTATAAATATCAGTTTACATGTCCAGCGGACATGTGTGTGAAATGAGCAGCTATGTATGGGGCGTAATTTTTTTGTGGGAACAGATTGCCCTTTTTTTTTATTTTTATTTCAGGTGAGAGTGGAATGTGAGGTAGGGGATATAGGTATATTTGGGGAGGTAGATTGAGGAGGTAAACAGACAAGACAAACAAGACGCATACAGGGGCAGAATTTGACACATGGGGTGGGTGAACACAATTGACGGGGAAGGTTGTTTGGAAATCGCAAGCCCATAAGCCCACAAATGGTAACAGTGGAACTGAGATCCCCACCCATGGGCAGTCACCACTCCACCTTCACAGCCCCGGGGGTGTCTGTGCTGGGGGCTGAGTAGGACGGACAGGCTCACCTGAGAGATGCACCACTCTCGCCTGAAGCTGGCATAGGGGATCAGCGACTGAACGCTGGATCTCCCTACGCACCACAGCCCGGACCATTTGAAGGGTGACAGGTGGCCCTTCTCCACCCATGCTTGCACGTGGGGGACAAGCCCCATCCCCTGTAGCGCTTCCACACAAAGGTGGCACAGGACCAACGGAGGAGGGGAGCCCGGGCTGGGCACCGGAGCTGCTGGTGCCAGGTGCACTCGCCAACTGAGGAGGGACAGGTGGGTCCGCTGGGACTGGCCTTCCCATACGTTCTGTGATTAGGTGTGTTTAATTACAACATAAACAACAGCATTCCAGATTAGTTGTAACAGCATGCAGTAATATTCCCATTAACCCAACACACCAAGGTTCCAACAGTTGAGCAGCAAGCATAACACATGCATATATTGAACGGCAGTGGATATTCCAACAGCATGCAGGGATGTTTGGTAGCAACAGGCCACCATGAACGTGGTGTTTGAACAGGGCACATACATCAACATCAATGCAAATATTTAGAAAACAATAGGACATATGTCCCAACAAATATTTAAGATTACATATACCCATTGAGGTGTGGAATTGCATAGTTTATGCACAAACAGTAGGGTGTAGAAAAACCTCAGTTAACATCTTATAAACACTTTTACTCTACACTACATTCCTAGTGTCTGCAGGTGTATATTCCCTACATGTATTATTACACTTGCCACCATGCATTAGGTTGTGTAGTGGGTTTGGCTAATTCAATATATACTTGACCTATATCTGACATACTAACTGTCCAAGATGCAGATGTTACTGCTACATATTTCATGGTTGCATTTATATTTCTTTATCTACATATCTGGATGTTTTCACATGACATTTTCACTTCAATTTGTACAGAACCCTGCATTTATTGAAGCACACTTACATTTCTGGGGAACATATTAGCATGCTACTTGTGTGCCAGATTTACTTATGCATGGCAACCAGTAACTGACTGTTGAGGACTGTATATATGCTTCACAGCTACCAGCACTTCCATCACCAACTTTAGATGGGACTGCAGAACTCTGGGTTGCCAGCACTTTCTAACACAGTACTATTTGTATAATGCAAGGGTACAACATTTCAAACTAAGTGACACACACACAATCCGGGTTTTAAACCTTTAATACTGACATTACGCACTTTTCCACAGGCTGACTCCTTTATTTGTTATAACAGTGCATATGGCAGACATATTCAAGACATATTATACCTTTATTAATGGGTTAGAACACACTTTTTTAGGCTCAGTCACTTATTTTATATGACAGTACCTGCAGAGATTTTATTCCAGACATATGTTACCATTCTTAATGGGTTACTACGCTCTTTTTCTAGCTCTATGAATTTTCGTATAACAGTACATGCAGAGGACTTATTCAGGCCATTTTATGGCTATATTATTGTACTACAACACTTTATTTCATGCTCTCTCCCCTATTTTATATAACAATACATGCACAATAATCACTAACCTGCCTGGTGGTGCAGCCTTTGCAGCCTATCAGCATAGGCTTGCTGATTCGCAGCATGGTCACCTGCAGCTGTGAAGTAAATGAAGGGATATTGAGACATACCTATCCATTATACAAACTCAGTTATCAATTCTTACATACTGCATTCCATGGCTACATACTCAGTCGTGGGGCATCCTGCATCCCATGGGCCTTCTGGATCCATTGGTTCAAGCGGTCCTGCTTCCGTCTCTTCTGGTCTGCATGGTGGTGATGGACCTGCTCACCAGTGCGAGGAACGCCTGTGACACTGGTGAGGTCATGAGCTAACTGGTTCCAAGCCTCAGCCTTGTATTCCGTCCCTTGGAACTGGCCCTGCAGGAGTCTGTACTCATGACAGTGGACAAGGAGCCAAACCATGTATTTCGACTCCTCGATGCCCCAACACTGTGCTCGGAAGCATGAACCCTCTCCTGCACCTGCCATTCTGACTGCAAATGTGAGCTACAATCAGTTATGGTGAGTATTCCCACCTATGGGGCTTAAATATGCTGCATTTCCCACACTTTTTTGTGATTGGCCATTTTTGAGAATTCTAAGCTGACTGCAGACCTGCTTAGTAATGGTTAATCTACCATTTCTAAGTATATGCATGCTAATAGTGGCTGTTTCTCCAAAGCTGTCATGTTTTAGTGGCACTGTACTTTGATTATGATGCACAGGGTCCTGGGTTCGAACCTTGTCACTCTTTTATTTTAATACTGTCTAGACAGGCTAGGGGGTGTGGCTGTGTTTAAGCAACTTAGCTCTACGTTGCTCCCCGGTGCCCTAAGGTGCCCTGGTTGGTGCGGCGCGCACGTCCGCGCAAACACATTACGCTGGGTAAAGCACTATTAAACTATGGGCACCTCTGTTTAGCTGGGTAAAGTGCTATTAAACTATGGGCACCTCTGTTTAGCTGGGTAAAGCGCTATTAAACTATGGACACCTCTGTTTAGCTGGGTAAAGCACTATTAAACTATGGGCACCTCTGTTTAGCTGGGTAAAGCACTGCTTAATGGCAGGCTATTATATATCTGGATCCTTTAAAAATATATATTTTGTTCACTGATACATTGGCCATTTCACTGCTTTTAATAAAATTTTAATCATATATGTCTGGTATTATTTCAAATACTGATTTTAAACATAAATAAGAAGGGGAGTGGTGGGACTCTACCCGTGAATGCATCCTCTTTGTGCACATGCTCTACCATTACGCTATTGCAATTTGGTGTGATTTGCATAAACATTTTTTCTTATGCTCTTCCATGTCGGAATTGCTAACTGTAGATAAGCAATGGGCACACCCATGCACACACACGCAAATACGAGCAGCTATATCGTGGATTTTAAAAAAATAAATAAATATTTTACTTTTTATAACTGTGATGGGGGTTTACAGTGTCAGGGAGTGTGGTGTTGGGTGCAAGTACATTTGAGCGACCTCGCTCTTGTGTGTTGACATTTTGCTTTTACTACACTTGCAGGGGCATGGACATTTAGACTGCTTGGCAGTCGGACATGCCCCCTGCTTTCATAATTGGTCCATGTAAGAGTTATGGTTGAGTCAGCGTGCCCTCATGAATATTCATGGCACGCTGACTTCATACCGTTCAACTGCAGCCTCCGAGTAAGACTTATTAAGTCTTACATGGAGGATTTGTGAATCCGGGGGATAGTCTTCACATTGTGGTAACATTTATGAATCTCTCTCGATATTCAAGGCTGTAAGAAAATCAGTAGGAAAGCTAAAATAGGAGGAAGAAGGTGAAAGTTATGCTTGTATTGTCTATTCACTCAGAATGTTGAATACTTAATGTACACTCAGTGGAGGCATTAATGAATCCAGCCCTCAAAGTATATATTTTGACATAAAAACCTGTCAGTATAAACTTGAAGAAGTTTGACTAACTGATTTAAGCAACAAAGTTTTAATCTTACCATCTATTCACTCACTCAATCCACTACTATCTAAAAAGTTCCAGAATTTTGCATCAAATTTGTTTTATTATTTATAATTAACTTATTGCATCAAAATTTATTTTTACTATTTATAATTAACTTATATAACTTGGACAAGCTTCCTTTGTAGGTCAATTTATCTTCGATGATAACATTGGTGCATTCTTATAATGGGAAATAGTGTTCGGTTCCTTTTTACTCGTGTTATCTATGAATTCATTTAATTTCTTACTGATGGATAATATTGATGGGTTAACAGATTCATCCAACTTATAACCTTTCACTAAATATTCTACTGACTTTGCTTTTTTCTTATTCAAAGCAATCAGACCATAATACCAATCCATTCCTTTTTAGTAAATTCATTTTAAAAAATTGTTTTGAGTTTCCTTAAATCTAGAGCTATGCACAATGGGTAGGCACAAAAATTTCCATAATGATATTAATAGGATTTTAAAAACATATTTATTAACTGTTTTAAGAATTGATTTATATATGCAGAGTCTCAACACTGAAATTAATTTCATTCTAAAGTAAATTTTGTTAAACAAATGAAAGGATTGTTACATATTTCTAATTATTTATATTTGATAAACCTATAAAAATTTAGTATAATCTGCTCTTGAATGGTTTTCCATTGCTAGTATATGTTGAGTCTATCCACAGTATAGTAGATTAAAACTTTGGAGCAAAGAAATAAGATTCACATCTGGGACGCTAATACCACCTCTCTTCTATAATCTTATATGATTTCTATAAGCAATTATCAGCTTTTTTTTATATGATTTCTATAAGCAATTATCAGCTTTTTAGGATACCATAGGAATGGAGTTAACATTTTTTTTCCATTTTCTTTTCTTCAGGTATTAAACCAATTGAATGCAATATATATATATATATATATATATATATATATATATATATATATATATATATATATATATATACTTTACTATCTCGAAATACTGAAATCTCAAATTTCAGTATCTCGAGATGAAAATGCCAAAAGTGCAGTTGAGTGAAACTGGGCATTTACATTGTCTATAAAATTATCTCCACTTTATGCATTGAAATTGCTTTATATTTTTTAGTACTTTTAATGACTTCAGTATTATCTATTTTCTTTGGTTGCTGTTCAAACCTTGCTTTATGTATTTCATCTTGCATTTCTAACAACTTTTTATCCCACTTTTTCATTTTATTACTAGTCTGTCTTCCCATTCTATCTTTAATATGCATTTTAAGGAGTCCCATAACATAACATTACTAACCTGACCATTGTCATTCAAAGATAAACAATTCTTGATTTATTCCTTAAGGCAAATCTTAAATAATTTTAATTATATATATATATATATATATATATATATATATATATATATATATATATATATATATATATATATTGGGATTCTGTAAAAAAATCTAAAATTTCCTTGTATTAATTAAAATATTAATACTTTTTGCAGTACGATCAGATAAAGGACAAGGAATAGTTTTAAAATAATTCATTTTATTAAGTAAATCTGTAGAGGCATAAATCCTATCAATTCTAATTTACATCCCATGTGCATAAAATATGAGTAAAGTACAATAACTTATCTTCTGTTTTTACTATTAAATCAACTAAATTATTATACTAATCCATGTGATTAGTGCTTTAGCTGATGGTAGAATTTTAGCTTTTTATTGTTCACTTGTATCATCTATATTCTATGCGCAGTTAAAAATCCAGTGATAAAATTAAACTACCCTTCCAATGACTTTGTGGTAAGCTTAAGTGATCTTTAGCTACTCTTGCACCTATTCCAGTGATAAAAAAACAGCTACTGTATGGAAATTGCGATTATGTTTAATTACTGTGAATGTATACATTTCTTTGGGATCATCAGTGGAGTCCATGACCCTAGGCATTGCAGTAGATTTTCTCCAAAGTGTAGCAGGTCCATTACTATGCTTCATAAAAGAATCAGATGATATCATTTTGTAACCTAAATTATTTAAATGGTGTATATCTTTACCTATCAAGTGAGTCTTTTGCTTGCAAGAATATAATGTCTCCTCTATTTAATTTTAGATTTCTCATTAATGATTTCCTTTTGTTGCCATTATTTTATCAATTTACATTCACAGATGATTAAAACTACCCATACTGTGTATTTGAAAATACTGCTTTTAAGAGATATTATCACACATTTATCCACCATATTTATGTAGTTGCATATAGGAATCTTTTTGTGTTCTTCCAACAGTATCTTAACATTCCATATGTTTTGGATTCTTTCTACAAACTAAACCACTAAAACTCATAAATAGCAAAAATAAAAGTAAGTCTACAACTGTAACTGTATATATTACTAATAAAACATAATCTACCATTGATATCAAAGTTCTTAGTTTTCCTATTGAATAGACAAACTGCTATACTATCTCTTTACCTACCAAGATCTAAAAATTCATCAAAAACTTGCTAAAATGTTACCATGACTTACAAATAAGTAATATAATATGATACATAAGTTAAAAGTAATAAGACTATTAAGTTACATATTTTGTCATTTAAAACTCTTCCCTAATTACTATATAAAAGTTTAATAATCATCTTCTATTAATCATAAATATTAAAACAAATATTGTATTATATATATATATATATATATATATATATATATATATATATATATAAATATATATGTGTGTGTGTGTGTGTGTGTGTGTGTGTGTGTGTGTGTGTGTGTGTGTGTGTGTGTGTGTGTGTGTGTGTGTGTGTGTGTGTGTGTGTGTGTGTGTGTGTGTGTGTGTGTGTGTGTGTGTGATAGTAGTATAATTTCCAATTAACTATATTTAAATTATTTGTTCATTCAATATTATTATAACTAAATCACTAAATAAATAAGTAGACCAGAGTGAGACCTTGAGGGATAAAGATATCTGTAAACTTACAGGTGACAGGTAATCTTTTCTTACTAAACTATTATACAACAGGAAAATCAATGCATATACAAATTTATCATGCTAAAAGATATATACATATTTTATATATCTAACAAAAGCTCTGAATTAATTTTAAAGGTACGTGTCTATGTCTTATAGTGGTGTAATACTCTTATTATGATAAATATCAAAATACTGAAAAATCATTTCGTTTATTAAATTAATTCATTAAAAAATGTACAAAGAGAATGTTTTGCTATTTCTACGGAGTCAAAAAAAAATCACAGTCGATATTGCATACAAAAGTTACAATGTGTTTAATTTAAATCACATTCTCCCTTCCTGGGTTTAAATTGCTTGAAAAATCTATTTTACTTTCTAGCAAAATGTATGTACTTAATGCTAAGTTGTCAGTCTCGCCTTCATTCTTGCTGGATGGGTTCAGAGCCGATCCTCGGATCTGACTCGGCCTAATACTAAAGCTCAAGAGCTATTTTTATCAGCTCGAGGCTATGCTATGTCCCATAATGCTAGGCATCATATACCCAGATCTCGTTTGCCGCTTCAGCTACAAGGTTGCGTTTTCACCGGCTCCAGGTCGTATTTAGAATTTTTTATAATCATAGTTAGTTTTCGATTGATATTTTTTCCTAGATTTTTTTCTAGTAGTGTTAGTAGTCACCCGACTAGTCTTCCCACCCTTTATTAGTAGTTTTCCTACTCTTTCCACCCTTAAGGTGATTAGGCCTTTATCTCCCCCCTTTTACAGTAGTCTGTAAAGTAGATTTATACAGGTTACTTTACTAGGTGTGTGTGTGTGTGTGGAATTTTGTTTTATTGTAGTAACTGTAAGAGTGTCTGTCAAGTGTTGTGTGTGTGTGTTTGCATACTTGTTAGACTTTGTTGTCCCATTCCTGTGGTATCATGTCTAAGGATACCAAGATATCGGGATTCAAGAAGTGTGACTCGTGCTGTCAGAAGATGTCTCTGACAGACGGTCACACTTCTTGTGTGTATTGTTTGGGCCCTCTGCGCCTGCTGGACTCTTGTTTCATCTGTCATGCTTTTAGCCCAAGAGTCCTGCAGGAGTGCAGAAATAAGCTCATCTTAAGGGGCTTACTGAAGCCCGAAGTTTCTCCTACCAAGCCTCTGTCAGGAAAACCTTCCAAGCCTGCCAAACCGTCGGCTCCATGTCCGGAGACGGCACCAAGCAGACCTTCTTCTGCCTCGTCGGTTCCGGCCAGAACCAATACATCGTGGCCTAAGTTGGCTCTGACCTTGGCGTCGGAGCCATCTCCAAGCCGAAAGCTCTCCCGAGCTCCCTCATTGGAGTCGGTCAGGTTGGCTCCGAAGTCCCCTTTGCTGTCGGAGTGGAGCCATAGGTCTCACTCCTCTAGATCTTCCAGGCTTTCAGACCACAACCTCAAGAGGGTAGTCAGTAGGCTTTTGAAGTCGCAGGTGCTCACCCAGTTATTGCATAGCCCATCTCAACAGACAGCGGCTTCCCCAACACCTGCTCCAGTTCCTCTTCCGACTATTCCTTTGAGCTCTGAGATTGAGGCCATCGGAGTTGGTACCGTGGCGGCGTCGGATCCAATTCCACCCTTATCGGTTCCTTTGTCGGCTCCAATCCCTTCATTGGCTCCGTCCTTGGAGGGATCCGGGCGCCGAGACTCTCTCGTCAGTTCCGAGGGGGCGAGTGGCATCGGACCCTTGTCCGACCCTGTTCTCCCTCTCGGAGCATCAGCACAGGTGAGCTCGGCCCCGGCATTGGCCTCAGAGCCATCCCTCTCGGTGCCGGGAGGAGCTCTCATCTCTTAAGAGCTGGGTCCCTCCTCTCTGTCTGATGGGGGCACCTTTGAGGTCATGAGGTGCATGCTGGCTCCTATACCGGTGCCACGGTCAGCCCCATCAGCCCCTCCTTCCATGGTGCCTGCTTTGGTCTCTGCCTACCCTCCCGAACCTAAGCGTGGAGAACCAATGCTCCAGGTCGCCCCATTGGGCGTATCCTCCTCTTCTGAGGCCTCCCCTGATCCTGCGGGGGAGCCCCCTTGGAAGAGGACATGCAAGAGGAAGGATGTGGACTCCCCGGAGTCAGTGACATCTGACACTGACCTGGATGATTCGGAAGGGTCCCCAAGGTCCCCTTCTGAGGATGTCTCTTTTTCTGACATCCTAGAAATCCTTAAACAGTGGGGGAACTGGTCTGCCCTCAACCCTTCCGAGGACGAGTCGGTGTACCTGGACGCGTTTGGTTCTCGCCCTTCCACCTCCTGGGTGTCCCCGCCATTCGACCCACTCATGGAGGTGGTGGCTGGGAAGGCATGGACGGCTCCGGATACTATGGAACCAACTCCCCGGAGGCCCACAAAATTTATTACAGCCCCTTCGGACAAGCAATTTCTCACTAAGGGCATCCCCGTTGATGCCATGGTGGTGGCGGCGGCCACTAAGAAGGAGTTGGCTGACCCTTCAGTTCCTCCGAATAAGGAATCTAGGACTATGGATAGGTACAGCAAGCGGATGTTTTCTTCAGCGACCTTTGCCATGCATCCGCTGAATTATTTGTGCCATTTCACCCATCTTCAGAGAGACTTTCTCAAAGAACTAGGTGATACCTTGCAGGACTCATCAGCTGCGGGGTCTCAGGAAAAGATCATCTCCCAGCTAGAGAACCTGAACTCTATTGTAAACTCCTCCATGCAGCTCATCTCCTATGCCACCGATGGAGCGAGTAGGGCTGCAGGCATGGGCGTTGCTCTAAGGAGACACACCTGGATGTGGCTTTGCAACTTTGCCGACCCCTTCAAGGTGTCTTTCACTAACACCCCCTTTGATGGTTCTGCCTTGTTTGGACCTCAAGTGAGGGATACATTGACCAGGTGCGAGCAGGAAGGCAAGACTCTCTCTGCCGTAGGAATCCATTTTTCTACCCCTTCTAGACCATACCCTAAGGGTCAGAAAGGTGGGAAAATGTGGTCCCGCAAACCTCAGGGAGTACTGCCTGACGCACGTGGTGAGCTTCCTTCCAGAGACAGAGGAGGGAACAGTAATAGATGCCACCCGAGGGGCAGGGGGGATCCACAGAATCAGGGTAGCAGAGAATCTTTCTCTGACAAACCCTTCCAGCACCCCTGAGGGGCTGCCCGACTGTACACATTCGGAGGCAGTTGGGGGAAGACTATCACTGTACCCAGAAGCCTGGCATTCCCTCATGCAAGACAAATGGGTATGGGCGATCATATCCAAGGGCTACAGAATTCCCTTTACTCACACCCCACAAAAGCCAAAAGGGCCCTTTCCAGACATTCCACCCAGTCTGAGGGATCTAGCAGCACTAGAAATTTCAAAGCTGCTAAGAAAAAGGGCCACCCAGCCAGTCCCAGCAGATCAACAAGTATCTACTCCAAGTTCTTTTTGGTACCAAAAAAGACAGGGGACTGGAGACCTATTTTGGATCTCAGCAGGCTGAACAAGTCTGTTCAAAGAACGAAATTCCGGATGGTCACGCTACAGTCCATTCTACCATTTCTGGGTCAGGACAATTGGATGTGCTCTATAGACTTTCAGGATGCATACTACCATATCAAGATGAACAGGCACTCCAGAAGGTTTCTCCACTTCCGGCTGGGAGCCAGTCACTAACAATTCAGAGCCCTGCCCTTTGGCCTCACCACAGCCCCCAGGGTGTTTACCAAATGCATGGCAGTGGTTGCGACTCACCTGAGATGACAAGGATTCCAGGTGTTTCCATATTTAGATAACTGGCTCCTTACTGCCACCACCAGGCATCGACTACTCCAATCCAGGGATTATGCTGTACAAATGTGCAATGCGCTAGATATCTCTATAAATTTCAAAAAGTCTGCATTGTCACCTTGTCAGTCTATTACCTTCATAGGCGCCATTATAAACACAGTGGAGCTCTCAGCAAAACTACCCACACAAAGAGTTTCAGACATTCGCAACCATGTTCAGATCCTATTACAGGAGACCAGAGTCCAAGCCAGATTTGTACTAAAAACACTTGGTCTCATGGCAGCAGCAATCACTTTACTCCCCCTAGCATGTTTTCATATGCGGATCCTGCAGTGGATGCTATTTTCCCAGTGGTCCTTTCAGCAGCTCCCCATGTCACACACCATTCTAATCACTCAGTCATGCAAAAGACATCTTTCTTGGTGGACGGTCTCCCCTCAAGTACTCCAGGGCAGACCTGTGGTCCTTCCTCCTCCTGTTGCCACTGTGACAATGGATGCCTCCCTGATCAGGTGGGGGGGCATTTTCGGGGCAGGACAGTCCAGGGCACATGGCAACCCTTCAAATACCATTTGCACATAAATGTCTTGGAAATGAGAGTGGGACTTTTAGCTTTGCAGGCCCTTCAGGACTCTCTACCCACCGGGACTATTGCAATTCAAACAGACAATATGTCTGTAGTGTGGTACATCAACAAGCAGGGCGGAACCAGATCCTACCCCCTATGTCAAGAAGCACTCAGACTTTGGTAATAGGCGATCTCTTCTCAACAGTTTCTGGTAGCAACGCATATTCCCGGGAAGTCCAACGTCATAGCGGACAGACTGAGCAGAGCCATTCTCATGCCTCACGAGTGGTCTCTCAACCAGACAATAGCGGAAGGAATTTTCAAAAAGTGGGGTCAGCCTTGCTGCGACCTTTTTGCAACACCTCTAAACAACAAGTGCCCAGACTTCTTCACCCTCTTCCCTCTCCCAGGTCTACCCCCCAGAGACACTGTGGTTCACGATTGGCCCCGGGGTCTTCTATATGCATTCCCCCCTTTCCCTTGATTACTCAATTAATCCAGAAAGCAACTGCCTTGAGAGCCAGGATGATCCTCATTGCCCCTTAATGGCCTTGACAAATTTGGTTTCTGTTCCTGCAACGCCATCTACTGGAGCAGCCCTGGCATCTGGACCCAGTGCCAGATCTTCTGACCCATCAGTCGGATGGGCTGCATCAGTCCCTTCGATCTCTCAACCTCACAGCATGTTTACTCCACTTCCAACCCTAGCCAGGCTTCCCCTTATCTCTCAACCAGTTCGAGATATCATCCTTGCTTCTCACAAGTCTACTACTAGAAAGACTTATGCTAGCAAATGGAAGCGTTTCTCTGTCTGGGCAGGGAAAAAGCATGTGGACCACTTTACGGCTCCTGTCCAGACAGTTCTAGAGTTTCTAGCAGAACTCTTTCAATCGGGCTCCTAATCAGCTACCATCAAAGTTCAACTGGCAGCTATTGAAAATTTCCACATTGGCTTGTCAGAGGCCAGCATCATGTCCCACAAACTTTGCAAAGTCTTTTAAAAGGAACACTTTTACTTAGGCCCCTGGTTAAGGACCCTCCCCCACTGTGGGACTTAAATTTGGTACTGTCTTCCTTAATTCTTCCTCCCTTTGAGCCGGCATCTTCTTGTTCGTTGAAGTTGCTCTCGTGGAAAATACTCTTCTTAGTAGCCATCACCTCAGCAAGAAGGGTCTTGGAACTTCAAGCCCTTTGCGTTCGCCCTCCTTATCTTGTTTTTCACAAAGAAAGAGTGTCACTTAGGAATAATCCGTCCTTTTTACCCAAAATAATCTCATCTGAATCAGACCATAGATCTTCCAGTCTTCTTCCCAAATTACACCAATAGAGCTGAAAGAAAGTTACATTGTTTGGACGTTCACCGTCAATTACGCTTCTACCTGGATAGAACTAAGCAAATGAGAAAATCAAACCAGCTCTTCCTGTCTTATGCTGAGGGGAAGCAAGGCCAACCAGTCTCTAAGGTAACTTTGTCCAGGTGGTTGTCCTGTCTTATCATGTTGGTCTATCAGTTGAGGAACACCGAACTTCCTACTAAGCCTAGAGCCCATTCAACCAGAGCTTTAGCTTCTTCAATAGCCTTTCAGGCAAGATTGCCAATGGATTCCATTTGTGCAGCGGCCACTTGGGCCTCTCCTCATACCTTCATTTCTCTTTACAAGCTCGATATGGCCTCCAGAAGTCGAGCTGATTTTGGTTCCATGGTACTCAAGAGTTTGTTCCATTGAGCCACCCAAGATTTAGGTGCTAGGGACACTGTCCCATCCAGAAAGAATGAAGGTGAGATTGATAACTTAACATTGAGAAGTTATGTTCTTACCATAACGTTCCATGTTAGTTGTCTTCTTCTCATCTTCTTTCTTGTGTCCCACCCTCCATCCCCCTAGCCTGGGAGATCTAGAGTACCTTGTGAGAATTTTTACTACCTCAGTTATTTCCCCAGCAAGCTCCCTTGCTCCCTCTTTTTTGCTAGCTCCATTTACATATATATATATATATATATATATATATATATATATACATATATATATATATATATAGATATGTCCTTCTCCCTTTTGTATCTATGATTAGGTGGATTGTTCTCTGTTGTGGTGGGACATATATGTCCATAGTGTTAGCTATCAAATGAGATCTGGGTATATGACGCCTAGCATTATGGGACATAGCATAGCCTCGAGCCGGTAAAAATAGCTCTCAAGCTTTAGTATTAGGCTGAGTCGGAGCCAAGGATCGGCTCCGAACCCATCCAGGAAGAAAGAAGGCGAGAAGAAGACAACTAACATGGAACGTTATGGTAAGAACATAACTTCTCATTCAGCAATATAACACTCAAATTTCAGCTCTGACTTATGAAATGAGTTATTTCATGTAGAGTTTGTGATTCTAATAGCACACAATATGCAACAATCTTCAAAGTCCATATAACTGAGCTTCAAATTTCAGCTTTCAAGATCTTTTTGAACATTTTTTATATGATTTTCTATGTAAATTATATGAGATCTTGTACATTCATCTTTCTGCCATATGCAGGTATAAGTACTGTCTTTTTTATAATCAGTTTGCTATTTAAATATATTTTCCTGTCATATTTGTTCACTGATATTCTACCTTATTTATATAACTTGTATTTTTAAAATATCCCACCAAAGACCTATTTAATCATCAGCTGTCTTTTAGAGATTACAGTATGTGTATATATTTCTTAACTTTCATTCTTGTGTATTTGCATATTATTCATAAGACATGTATTCTTATTATTAATTCTAGTATTATAAGCAATCATGACTATACATATATATATATATATATATATATATATATATATATCACCTACCTGCACCCTAACCCTAACTCACTTAACCCACCCCTAGCCCAAGCTCCGACACTACCTGCACCCTAACCCTAACTCTCTTAACCCCCACCCTAGCCCCAAAGCTCACACCTTACGCACATCACCACCCTGCACCCCAACCCTAACTCACTCAACCACTAACCACCTCAGCCCCCCTCACTAGCACACACTTACCTTACCCGAACCATACTCACCTTTCCCACAGCCTAACCGACATCCCACAATCTCGAGGCACTACCCCGGCTCTAACTCCCCGTCACCATCGCACACTTACGTCTCGATTCGACATTCCCTTGTTGGTCACCTGTCGGTCATCTGGCGCCGGAGTTTTCTGTCTATATATATATATATATATATATATATATATATTCCTGCTTGTTTAATTTAAATGTGTATTTTAACCATTGTGAACTGCTGTTCTGATCTAAGCTTCACATCCTCACATTAGAATTTGATTGCAGCATGTGAAAATGACAATTTACAGCAGCTGCTGATTTATTCTGTGTCTCATTCTTTGTAATTCTTTTAACCTGTTCTAATCAGAAACAAAATGCTATTTTTACTTCTTCCCATTAATACGTACAGTACTACAACATAAGCTGTTAACAATCAGCAAAAATGGAAACAGGTTATATATCATCAACAGGTCAGTATAAAATATTACCATAGCTTTTGTTTACCAGTTATTCATTTCTAAATAAATATTTCAAAAAAGATGTCATTTTGAATAGATTTCTCACCTATACACTTGAAAAGAATTTCAGATCTTATCTTTTTTTTGTGACAGACATGATTAAGGCACTTCTTCTTTTCATAGGCAAAAGCAAAGTGAGTTTTCTATTTCCCATCGACTCATCAAAATTTCTCTTGAAGAAGGCTAGTGAGGTGCTCTGTTTGAAGTGTATGAAAAGTCTATTCCATAGCATGGGTAGTCTCTGGGTTACAAACCTGTCCCTCCAGCATGTTCTGTTGATTGTGGTAATGAGGTTAAGGTCTCTGGAGCATGTGGTGCAGAGGGATTGGGATTTCTTTAGATATAGCATTTCTAACAGAGCTGGGTCAGACATGGCTTTGTAAGTCAAGCAAAGAACACCTCGAAGTAAGGTTATATGAGACAGAGAATAGTTGGAGTTTTTTGAGTCTATCCATATAGGACAAGTGGTTGAGGCCTAGAATCCTCTTTGTGAGGTACTTTTGTGGACTTTCCAGTTGTTGCAGGTGTCTAGTGAGATACATGCCAAATGGGGCATTGTACTCGATGATTGGCCTAATGAGGGAAGAATAGAGGGAGACAATGACCTCTTTCTTCCTGGATGCAAAACCCTTAGTAATGAAATGTGCCACATAGAAGGACTTTCTGACCACAGTATCAATGTGGTGGTCAAAAGAGAGGTTGCTGTCAACCTGTGTTTCCAGATCTCTTATAATGCCTTCTGTGTTTGGTGGACTACCATCGATGTGGTAATTCATAGGAAATAGGTTTTTCCCAAAGGGGATGATGACACATTTTTTGGCATTGAGCTTAAGGCCATGGTTCCAACACCAGTCATCAGTCTCAGTGAAGCCTTTGTGAAGGATGTCAACATTACTTGGGGAGTAAATAACAGCACCCAACTTGCAATCATCTGTGAACTTTGTCAGCCAGATTCCCTTTGTGTTGGTCTGGACTTCAGAGAAGTAGATACCAAATAGGAGAGTACCTAGGACTGAACCCTGTGGGACTCCACTCGTGACTGGTCATCAGTCTGACTTGGAGTCATCTACTTTCATGCTGTGAGTTCTATATGTGAGACAGTTTGCAACTCACCTAATGATATAGGGGTTGATGCTTAGCTTAGTGAGTTTTTCTTTGATTCCTGAGTGGGGAATTGTATCAAAAGCCTAGGACAGATCAAGGTAGGCTGTATGAACCACCTTGTCTTCATCCACAGCTCTGTTGACTGACTGAAAGAAGTCGACCAGGTTGAGCAGGCATCATCTACCCTTCACAAAACCAAACTGTGTGGGATACAGAGTTTGGAGATTCCCTATATCCTTGTTTATTAGCTCCATGATGATGCATTCCATAGCTTTGCATATCATATTCATCAGGCTAATGGGGCAATAGTTCCCAGGGTCTGTAGTTGCTCCTCCTTTGTGGATAGGGATGACTGTAGCAGTGTGCCATTCAGTAGAGACAAAGCCTGAGGTGAGGCTGTGATTGAACAGGGCACACAGGTCAGCTGCCTGTTCACTCTATAGTTCATGTAGAACACAGCCAAGGATATTGTCAAGTCCCATAGGAGCTGTATTCTTTGCCTTGGACAGTGCTGTTTTAACCTGTGCAGTAGTAATACTGGGTGCCTGCAATCTAATGGTATTGTGACTGGTCCTTTGGGGGGACAGAGGGTAAAATTTAGCACTGAATCTGTCAGCCAGTATATTGGCAATATCTGTTTGCTCGGTGTAGGAGGTACCATTGTGCAGTAGCTCAGAGCAAATCTGGGTATTGCCATGGAGATTCTTTACATAACTATAGAAGGCCTTGTGGTTGTCTTTACTATCTGCTGTAATTTTGTTTTCATAGCTAGCTTTAGAGGATTTGATGAGGGATGTTAACATTTTGTTGAGGCTAAGGGAGTTTTTCCAGTCTTGGGACTAGAGTTTATTCCGTATCAGCTTCCTCCTTCTGTTGTAGATTTTGTTTATGGCAGGGGATTACCAGATTGGCTTCTTTTTTTTGGAGGAGATTGTCTTGGTTCTATTGGGTATGGTGAGAGCAATGCATTCGTGTACTTGTTCGTACAGTGCATTGGTGTATGATTCAGTGGTCATGCAACTATTCTCCACTTGCATGGGTGCTGTGAAGTTAGCCACCTTAGCTTGTAGGAGCTCATAGTTAACTTTGAAGAAGTTTTTCATGGTGGTTACCTTTGTGGGGGAGGGAGGTGAGGGATGTGGTTTTCCAAGGTGATTAGTTTGTCATTGGATCTAACCAGGTAGGATTTGACTATTTCTGTAGAGCAACATCACCCATGTTAGTAATGACCAGGTCAAGGATATTGCTACCTCTACCAGGGGGTAAGAATGAGCTGGTTCAGGGCATTAGAATTAATGATTTCCAGGAAACATTGGATAAGTGTATTGGTACATGAGTAGTTTTTCCAGTTAATGGAGGGGTAGTTGAATTTGCCCAGTATGAGATGTTAGGTTGGACCCTAATATTCTCCATGGTACTTAGGAACGTGGAGTGTGAGTCTTGCGGCATAGTTGGCAACCTATAGCAGGCTACGACCTGAATCTCTGTCTTACCCAATGTTAGCTACACCTGAAGTACCTCTGATGCGTTATGTTGGGCTACCAGTCTTGAGGTGTGTGAAACCTTTATGAATATGGAAACACCACCGCCTTTGGAGCTTCAGTCTAAGTTTTGGGGCCGAAAGTTGGGGAATGAGTTATAGCCTGGTACTGCAGGTGTGCTTTCTGCTGCCTTGAACCAGGTCTCTGTTACAGCACAAATGTCGATGTTCTCCATTTTAAGTAGTGCTTTGAGTGAGTGCATTTTGAGATCTAGACTTCTAGCATTGAGCAACACGAACCTCAGATTGCATTTGTTTTGTAGCTGTTACAGTGGTAATTTGGTCCTTGGAACACTGCCTAAAAAAGGCACTATAGGGGTGGCAAGAGCCTTGGCCAGTATCCTAGAACCTAGGGGTGACAGATGCAGGCCATCTCTGGCAAAGCATAGAGATCTGTCAATCATTTCATCCCGGGCAGACAGATACTAGATCCCCTTAGAATCACACCAGAAACTTAGCCAATTGTTGAAATCACTGATTTTCTGCTTGTACTCTGGTATCATTCTGGGTGATGGTAGGATGCTGCTCAGGGCTAGGGTAATATCCTCCTGGACTACATAATCTGGGAGCTTCTCCATGTCTCTTTTCATGTAGTCCAGAGAGGTGCATCTCAGGTCATTCACACCCACATGTACAATGACAGAGTCATATTTGTACCTGTTGTAGAGAGACCTGAGTGCGTGTATTATGTGGCAGATCCTGGCACCTGAGAGGCAGCTGACTATTACTTTCTCCTTATTCAACCTGGTGAGTGGGACATCAGTGTGCCTCACTATTGAGTGACCTATGACTAGTGTGTTGGGCATGCTGTTTTGCCTTAGGGGCTTTGATTGTGTGGCACACTGTTTAGGAGAGTTATGTGTCTCGTTATTAGTGTTGTGTTGTGGTGGTTGAGTGCGTTTCTGCCTTGGAGGTCTCTGCTGTTTGGGTGATTTTTATTGAGACCCTCCACAAAGGTGGATGTGTGGTTTGTGTTTTTATGTGAAGGCAGTGCTGGTTTGTGTTCTGGAGGGCTATGTGTTCCATGTGGTGTGATGCAAGTGTTGACCTCCTCTTGAACAGCTAGTCTTGGCTGAAGAGTGTGTGGCTTTCAAATTGGCTATATAAATGCATCTCTCACAAGTGTGAGTGTTGGGAAATAAGAGGAGAGGG
This sequence comes from Protopterus annectens, assembly GCF_019279795.1. Lineage (NCBI taxonomy): Eukaryota > Metazoa > Chordata > Ceratodontiformes > Protopteridae > Protopterus > Protopterus annectens. Next base: position 1,330,018,638 of record NC_056731.1, on the reverse strand, counting down.
TTGTCAGTGTACATGAGGCAGATGCTACATTGCCACAGGATGCCCAAGTTCACAAGGTTAATAGGAGAAAGCACATGGAACTGACCTTTAGACATGTCTGGAGGGGTGGGCATTAATAATAAATACTGAAGCTGTTTCCTTGTAGAACATTTAGTGCTGGTAGCACTTTTGTGTGCAACAATAATTGCTACAAGAAGTCTGGTAAAGTGTTACACTAATAAGCTAGTAAAAGTGCAGGACAGTAGAGAACTAGAAAATCTAAGGGAAAAATTAAAGAGCAGACTTTGGCAGCGCTCATAAGCTTACAAACAGTCCTGGATACAGCAAATCTGTATCTGGACTAGACTAGTTACAGGAAAGGTAGGAAAAGTGCAGATGCAGGCTTTTAAACCAGAAAGTTGGAAGGGGTGGAAAAAATTGCCCAAACGGCCAATAAACTATAATTTCTGGGCCAGAAACCACTCCTCTTGTGGTAGATAGGCTACCTAGTGCTTACCATTCCCACTGATAAGCTAGAAGGCTTTCCTTCCAACACAGAAAGGTTTGGGGGACTCAGAAGCTAACAAACAGTCCTGGATACAGCAAATTTGTATCTGGACTAGACTAGTTACAGGAAAAGCGGGAAGCAAGTGCAAATGCGGTCTTTTAAACCAGAAAGTTGAAAGAGATGGAAAAACTTCCCAAACGGCCAATAAACTACAATTTCAGTATTATTAAGGAATTTATTTTTGTTAACAAAGATGGATGCCTCCTCCAGTGTGTCAAATATTTTACTTCCTTCAGAAAGAAATACAGGTTCATAGGTTCATAGAAGACTACTAGGCTAATGGCTCAAGAGCCATTACAAGCCCAATTTTATCCAGATTTTACCCAATTTCTATTCCTAGAGGAAATATAACAAGGGCCAGCAAGTGGGGGTTTTGACTATTTTTGCAGACTGTCTCTGTCCATAAGGGACACGGGTGCCAACCCATGAGTGACTTTATGATTTACACTAGATCAGTCCAGAAGAGCTCTGTTTCACATGAATAGGAAGCCCTATTCCAGACAAGGAGCAATCTCTGGGACACATATCCATCTCTTCAGCATGATGTATTCATGTCAGAGATCAGGTTTAGATCTTTGGAGTGATTAACCCTTGTGCAGCTAGTTTTGTGAATATGCAACATTTCTATCTGGGCTGGGTCAGAGTCTGCCTTGTAGGTTAGGCACAAATGGGCTTTAATTGGTCCACATATGACATGTTGGCTATACCCTCTCCTTTTTGGTGAAAAACCTTTGAGGGCACTCCAAAAGAAACAAATCTCGTACCTTGTGCCTGTAAGGTGAATACCTTAATCAGAATGTTAACTCCCAACCCAAATAATTTGATCTTTAAAGGAAACATCAAAGTGGTTTTAATATTGTTCTTTTTAAGTTCTTTAATCAGTGGTAAGCAGCATTTTATTTTACTGATTACTTTATTGGAATAATGATTGTCAAATACGACTACCTGTTCACCTATTTTAATAGGTGTGCTGGACCATGCTGTTTTTAATATTTGATCTTTTTCTTAGATGGACATAAACTTAAGTATAATTCAATGTGGTGGAGAGGTTTCCTTCTTTGACTGTGGTCTCAGGGATCTATATGCCCTTTCAATTCCAAAAGATAAAGTTTCAGGTAGATTTAATCTTATATAATCAGATTGTTAAGAAGTTTCTTATATCATCTCCATCATACTTTTTTCATATAGAGCATATAATCTGATGTTATTTCATCTCAGTCTGTTTTTTAAATCATCCACTTTATTTAAGAGCTGGATATTTTCTTTTAAAAGAAATTCAGTCTGACGCTCACCTTCAGTTATTCTCCCTCCATGATCACTTAAAGCTTTTTCCATGCTGTTGATTTTGTGAACTTTGCTGTTTCATAAGAATTTCTAAGTGTTCCATCTTCTTTCTGGACTCTTCTTTGAAACTTTCTGTTTTGGCATATAGCTTGTTCATTTAAGTAGTACCATCCTACATACTAGACATTTGTGACTGAAAGCCTTTTTTAACAGACATCATCCTGAGTACCAGTTTTTGAATGGCTCATGTTAAAGTTTCTTCTCTCTTAACCAAGCAGTTGAAACTCTTGACAGGAAAATTACAGCTTTTGAAGAACTTGCAGCTATAAATCTTTTCTCTGACTATTAGAGAATACAATTAGGTATCAAGTATCTCCAAATTCTAATTTTTTGATTATATTTTCTGTCAGAGAAAAGTTTTCAGTCACAAAGCTTTCATCAGTTGCTCCTCTCAGTTAGTCATCTTGGCCACAACTCTCACATGTATTTTTGTGATCCTTAAATTCAGGCTAACACTTCCTAACAACACAATGATATACACACACATTACAATGCACCAAGCCAATCACTTTATACAGTCTAACAAATAAATTCTACACACAATCATGCATATATGCAATCAAACAAACAAAATGCACATGCAATGTTTTATATGGGAGATTTTCTCTCTCCTACAGCCCTTTGCTTATATATACTAAATCCACAGTTACGTAACTGTGACCAAAGGCAAATAACCAGAACTATTCTACAATCAGGTACACGTGTTCACTGTGGTATAATTCAACTAACTGTGATTTTATTGGTAATGATACCTGTCTTGCCAACATACATATTCAAAATAATAAATTATCACAGACACACACACTCACGCACACACAAATGTTCATGTGTATAAATTACTACACATAACAGAAATGGATTTACCCAGTTTAAATGATTATTTTGTAGACAAAGTATGGGATCACACTGTTATCAAGCTTAAAGCAGTTTAGAAGTACTTCTTAAATTCCAGTTTATTTAGTACCAGTGTATTACTTTGGCATGTATGCATTTTTTACTATGAAGATCAGTCTGTGGCATTTTCTTACTTTTCTCTTGATTGTCATGTATGAGCAAGCCATGGCATGTTCTCACAGCAGTTGTTCCTGTTGAAATTTTTGGCATCTGTTATCATTAACATATAGAAACACAGATGTCAGAAATGTGCTCTTTGCTTTTGTTTTAACATATTTTTCTTTGACAATAATCAGCACAGTGTTTATAATTTTGTTGGGTTTAATTTCATCTTGTAGAATTTCAGACCTAGAAGTCAGAAAAAAAGACACTCAGGAGACAGTAAGCAAACAGCAAGCAAGCAACCACATGCTTTACTGCCACGGCAACAGCTGAAGATCAAGACAGAGTCATTTGAATCTGTATGCATGCTTAGCCTTATGGGATACTTAAAGAAACACATTGCACTGTCCCTGGTCCTATGGTATACACAGATAAAACCCTTACTATGACTCAGATGGCCTGAGATTAGTGACTTGAGCTGGAGAGACCGAGTCAAGGAGGGTGGGAGTGAGTTGCCACCACTGGCTTACCCACCCTGAGAAGAGATGCAGTATGGTCCACTTCTGTCCCACACAACTATCAGACTGGTGTGGTTACATGTTGCACATAAGCTGGGAGAGGTGCACATATGTTTGATAGGATGCATGGAACCTCCTACAACATTGGTAGTATATACAAAAAACACTTACATCCATGGGGAGGAATTAGATACTTAGGAGAAGGGACCCACATGAATGTGGGACAGTCTGCCTCCTAATACCCAATCATCACTTCCAGAGAAGTGGATGGGCTCATAATGCTCTCACACTGAGCAAGAAAATAATGATCTCCAAACCAGAAACCATGTTTTTTGGTTAACTAAGTTTGTAATTGGATGTAAGCTGGATATTATTGCCATAATACCCCTTTGATAGCGAATCAGTATAGTGGAAACTAACCCTCACAAACTAATGATGTATGCTAAAAGGACTAAAATTAACTGAAAAAAGTGCAGTATCATCACATTTGGTAAATGATTCTTTCCTATAGTGTACAATCTAACCAATACCCAACTCTAAAATGACAATTTGATCAAGGATCTTGGCACTCGGTTGACAACTCCCTCTCCTTTGACCACCATGTAGTAATAGTAGTCAGAAAATCCTTATATTTAGTACAACTGATATCAAAATGTATGTCATCCATTTCAGAAGTAATTATCAGTCCTGTGTAGGTGCGCCTAATTAGGCCAATTATGGAATACAATGTCTCATTTAGGATGTATCCATCTAGACATATCAAGCAATGGCATAGGTCCCAGAGGGTCATAACTAAACAGATTATTGATTTAAAGTCTCAAAGCTACCAGGAAAGGCTTGTATCTCTATCCATGCGCTTAGTAATTTATAGTCTTTTGTGGATATTCATGTATTGCATTTTATATTGTTAGGCATCCTACTTTGTTTGATCTCTTGCATATTCACAAGACCACAAATGCTAGAACATAGGCCTTAAGTGTTCACCAGCATATAAATAAAACATGCTGGAGGAAACCATTCACTACACAATGTCCATCCTACCTCTGTAACAAACTTCCCCTAGAAGTTATGCTAAGTGACAACTTTGCATTCTTTAGATCAAACCTAGATGTTTGAATGGATATCCACACATTTGTTGGCAGACCGACCTGTGTTGCCCTTCTACCAACAGGAGATACAACATAAAAGAGTACTGGAAAGATGTAAATGATTTCCAAGTCTCAATTACCTTGAAATACCTATGATTCTACGATCCTATGTCATGAAATGTAATCATATCTTCAGTGTCACTTTGCCAAACATGTTACAAATGTGATATCCCTTTTTTCCTTAATTCAGTTTCATGAGTCTTACTTATTCATACATCTTCTTTAAAACTGACAGTGCCCAAGGGTGCTTTATGTATTCCTTCAGCATGCGATAATGTAGCTGATTTGCCACAGCCACTATTTGGTTTGAATAACAGTTTATGTACCTCATAAATCCCATCACGAAGAGTGCAGTATACGAGAACTGGTAAGAGAACTGTTTTTCTTGTGGTCATAATGTCAAGATTTTGTAATTCCATGTCATAACAGTATGACAGGTAGAGTCTAGTATTAAATTACTACACTTGATCTTAGCCAAAAGTCAGAGAAGCGATCTAGTAGTAAATTACAAAGCCTAGTAGGCAGTTTTAGATATTGTCCATAAATGTATAATTAAATTTAGAATATAAGTTTAAATGTGTGTTTACATTCCAAAACTACATCACTGTACAATGTACTCTCTTACTTGGCATAACAAATCATACTGAAAAAATTTACAAATTACTACCTGTGTGACTATGAAAATCCCTTCTTCAATAAATGTTCAAATCACACACACACACACACACACACACACACACACACACACACACACACACACACACACACACACACACACACACACAGACATGGATATACATATTTATATATGCATTTTTGTTTGCAGTCTTTACATCATCTTGACTGACTTATATTGCGTCCCCGAGTTTTCTGTATCTGCTTCTGCACATTTTGAATTTCATTTATCATACCAGATATTCACAAGTTGACCTTTCCAAAATACTTTGTTGTTGTATTGTCATAACATGAAGCAATAAATTGTATTATTCCCTTTAAATGCATCACACTCAAATCCCGAATATCTAATGAAAGGAGATCTAAGAACAAGCTAAAAATATTGAACAAAACTGCAAACAGTTGCAGGAAATTTAACAACATACATTTTTTGAGATCTTTTGTTTCTGAACAAATAATGAGGCTTCCTCACAATATAGCCATGCAATTAATATAATGTTTAAATATGTTAACTAAAAGCGCATACAGAAAATAATAGACAGGCCTTACTGATTTAATGGTCTGAGTTTTAAGGCACTATTTATGCTAATAATGCCATTCAATCAAGGACTACAATCAGTATCCAAACACAGCTGGCACTGTATTTCCCATTCACCAGTGAAACCTCACCATCTCCCTCTATTTCATTTTAAGCATAGCTAAATGTTATTTTTGATTTTTGGCTATATATTGATAAAGTGTCACTATTTGTTCAAAAATAATATTATCATGGTGGAAACCCCTCATGATAAAGGTCCTCTTATACCTGAGGACCAATAAAAATGCTTTTTTCTTTAGGCATGAGGAGAATGTCTGAATGTTTGATATGCTATCTAATATATGCTTCCATTAATTAATAGATATTATTTAATACATATCCTGTGCTTAATTGTCTAGACTGATAATTTTGTTTCATTCCATTAAAGATAAGATCAACAAACTAAATTGTGTACCTTGGATTACAGATCTCTACAGAGTTTTTATTTATTCCATATAAACTAGCGCCAGGATTCAATAAACTGCATGTAGGCTTCATGTGAAGCCTACACAGAGTTAGCATGATTGTACTGTTAACAGCAGCACTAATTACATAATCATGCTGTGTACCACATTTAAACATAAACAAGTGTAATTTTGTGGCTGACAACACAGGAATCCATGTAAAGCAACACGGCTAGCAGCACACATATACACCTGTTTACCTGTGGGCAAACTAGGTTAGCAGGATTGTGTAGAATGCCACAATAATTACCAGGGTTTATAATATAGCAATGTATATGGTCTAAACACATTACAAGACAGTGTATACAGTATAGCGTATTGGGGAATCCCATTTCAGGCATTCTGTATAAAAGTTGTGCAAATGATCTGTAATGGTATGTGGATTGCCATTTAAAGTAAACAGTCAGGGGAAGTATGTATATTGAATATGGGCACATAGATGAACTGTAGAAATGAACACAGGGAAACAGGACAATGAAAACATCTTAATGTACAGCAAATGAGGGCATGTAGATGGAAGACAGCTGTAGCAGGAATACTAATCACATATCAACATGGTACAGTACGGACTGCATAGTGAAAATGCATATTTTGTGACTGTCAGACAAGGTGACATAACAATGGAGAAGATGTCTTTGTGATATAAGCATCCTGATATGAACAATGCAGAGGACATATATTAGGGATGTTATATACAATTGGGGTTGGGTGCATATTGTGAAGCTGTGCAAACTGATTTGCCTGAATATAACTGTAATGTCAGCAGAGGTCTCCAACAAGAAGGATGCAGTTCCAGGCCCATAGACAACAGTAAACAGAATCATGCACAATCATGGACAATATCAGAATAATACCACCAGTAATCCTATGACTCTGACATAACATATGCAATTCTGAGTGATTATAGATTGTTCTGCACAAACACACTTGCATAACTATTATGACATGTCAGCATTATGATGGTAATCAAGCACACCATCCTGACACTGTAACATCCGCTGGAAGTGTTAGGAGAGAAAGTGATATACCTGTGTGTGACATTATAATCAATCCAGGCTAGTTGACCGGTATGCGTGACATATATATTGCACAATCCACACTGTCACAAATGTAACCCATGCCATCAGTGTTGTCAAACAGCTATGTAGGTACTGTGTGTATCACCAGTACAGATATCACACATGCATCTGGTAGAACACCTCAATGGGGCTTCCACATCATCAGACAGCAATGTTTATGCAACAAAAAGAAAACTTGGGTATGGCCAACAAGTTGTGTGAGAGCAGACTGTGGCAAAGATGGTACACTTCAGTTGCATATCACTGGATGATGTGTAGGGAGATACATGAAGAAGGGTGTATTGTACTCAGTTATTGGTGTGATGAAGGCTGTGAACTATGGAGGTATTATGGCCTTTGATGTGGATGTCCTGCACATGCTAAGTAGTTGTGTTACATACAAGGAATTAGTCAGCACTGTGGCCACATACTGGTGGATTTTCCACATACTATCTACCCCAAGACACAGGTCATCATACCACTTGATCTACTTGTAGGGGTGTAATGACTACATTATGACTGGGTTCTGCATTTGTTTTCATAATGTAACAAATCCCCCCATGTTTTTGTTTCACCTCATGTGTTGTCATGGCTGTAGCAGCAATCTTTGGTGTGTGTTGATACTGCCTGTATTATACTATCACAGTTTGGAGTCAATGATCACCCGCAATATATAGTCCTCCAGACAGTTATTTGGATACAGGATGTGTATGTCATTCTTGACATCTGTGACTTAAATAATGGACAGGAAAGGGCATAGCAGACAGCCCTGATGTATGGACCTGATCACTGGACTCAAGGTATAGGTCACATCATGCACTTCAACATATTTAGATGCCATGTATGTGATCCAGTAGTCTAACCACTTGGTGACATAGGTGTTTATGGCTATATCTGACAGTGGAGAGTGAATACCTCTGAGTGGATTTGTGTCAAATGCCTTGGTCTGATCAAGTTCCACAGTATGATAGTGTTGTCATTATGGATGCACTTGATGACCTCTTTGAGGACATCTAACAGTCCTACAGGGATTGGTCCTGAGTCCCCTCCTGTTTGGCATGTACTTCTCAGAAGTCCAGGCCAATGAAAAGGGACTCTGGTTGACCAGGTTTGCAGATGACTGCAAGCTAGGAGGCATTATTAACTCCTCAAGTGATGCAGACTTCCTACAGAAAGGCCTCACTGAGACCAATGACTGGTGCTGAAACCATGACCTTAAGCTCAATGCCAAATAATGTGTCCTTCATCTCCTTTGGGTAAAACTCAGTTCCCACTAATTACACAATGATGGGAGCCCACTGAACACTGAAGGCATTATAGGAGATCTGGGGACGCAGGTTGACAACAAACTCTCCTTCGACCACCACATTGCCACTGTGGTCAGAAAGTCCTTCTGTGTGTCACATCCCATTACCAAGAGTTTTGCATCCAGGAAGAAAGATGTCATTATCTCTCTCTCTACTCTTCCCTCATTAGACCAATCATCAAGTATAATGCCCCATTGGGCATGTACCTTAATAGATACCTGCAATAGCTGCAGAGGCTACAGAAGTACCTCATGAAGAGGATCCCAGGAATTAAACACATGTTCTATACGGACAGACTCAAAAGACTCTAGCTATTCTCTGTCTCATATCACCTACTTAGAGGCGATCTCTACTTGACTTACAAAGCCATGTCTGACCCAGCTCTGTTAGAAATTATACATCTAATGAAATCCCAATCCCTCCACACCACATGTTCCAGAGACCTCAACCTCACTACCGCAATCAACAGAACATACTGGAGGGACAGGTTTCTCACCCACAGACAGCCCATGCTCTGGAATAGACTTCCCATACATGTCAAGCAGAGCACCTCACTGTCCCTCTAAAGAGAAATCTTGATGAGTGGATGGGTAATAGAAAGTTCTCCCCAGGGGTCACTCCAGTGGCTCTACTTGATAGAGGCACTGGGAACTAATGTCAGGTGGCATGATGGCAGGGCACTTCTATGGGCTAGGCTTATAAAGGCTCCATAGTGATTAGCTTAGTACACATCTATGAACCTATGAACAGATGTAACAGCCAAGAATGTAGCATTAACAACTCACATGTCTTTTGCGTGCAGCCAGAATATTACCAGTGTCCATTTAGAAAAGGTCCATGATTACATGTTGGTCTACCTCACAGAGGAGGAAAGTCTGGATGTATCTATACATGCATGGTTCAGGTGCTGTCACCCCCGACTGAAATGGATGCATGTTGATGTACAGCCTTTTACGGGAACATATTCCTTCTGAAGGGTGTGTTGAAGTCTGTTTCCAACTGTGTCAGGTAGATGTATGTTCTGAGTCATGTTATACATGATTCATGATGTTGTCACAGTCCACAAAGTCTGTGTGATAAGCCTGCATGAAAGTAAGAAAGTGCATACTGCCTATCTTGATCTGGCCTAGGGTTTGGACACAATCTGACATGGCGATGGTAATAGCAGTGTCCCACATGCTGGTGTAAAATGCTCTCCCTAATGTCAAACAAGTACACTAACACCTCCCATCCCCCAGTTGACTGCAGTGAGAACAGAACCCTACCTAAGTACACTGACTGGAGACCTCTGTATTTTACACAAGTGCCATGGTACAAGTCTGACTTTTACAAGGCTGCAGGACAAGTTATAGTAGATGCCATCAGCTGTAGATGTTGGAGTGAAGATATTGGGAAGCCAGCATGAAACGGATAGCTAGCCATGTTCAACCGTCAAGATATTAAAGTTCTGCATGTTACCAGATTGATGAGTGTGCAGTGTGTAGTATTTGGTGGTTGTGTTTCCAATGTACAGCTATACTTTAAGACAGCTTTACAAACTATATGCAAACAGGTGTCCACATTACTACAAGTACTGACAAATCTGAATGTGTATTGTTATTATAAAGATCTGCATGGTATATAAGACAACATTTGTTATTTATTTATTTATGTAGTGTAGTTGATATATTTGTGAGCATGTACTGAGAGACCAAGGTTGCAGTGCAAGGTAGAGGTAACAGATGGCTACATTGTAAATATGTGCCATTTTCTTAGATAGTGCCTTTGTTTTGTTTGTGTTTCCACATGTAGTTTAATGTCATGAAGACTAAATGGACAGTAAATGAAAGTAACACATGCTATTTTCCACTTTTCATAGTACAGTACCAAGCAGCAAGTTTGTGCGATGGCTAGTAAAGTTTTTGTCAATGCAAGATACACATTTATACCATCTTCCCTATTTGCACATAGTTAAGCAGTGTAGAAATGTGAGCCCCATTGCTAAAATTCTGAGAATTCACAGTACTGAGGGTATGAAACTCACCTGTTGCTTAGCTGACTCTGTAGCAGCAGGTATAAATGTATTGACACATTTCTTTTGGAGCTAAGATGATATAGGGTTTGAATCCAGGTGTATGTACTACTTTAAATAAGTAGTGATAATGCAATGAAATAATTGTTTATACTACATTCACAGTGTGTTACTGTGTGTTGATGTAGTGCAGTGTGGTTAAACAGCATTGCTCAGAGGTAACCACACCACAGAAGAGACATTCACTATCACTAAGCACTGGTGTGGGGTGCCACACTCCACACAAACACATAGGCCAAAAAATAAAGGATCCCATTGCTTTTTTTTTTTTTTTGTTACTTATGAGTGTTGTCTGTGATTCTAATTTTTGATCAGATTATAGGTGTTAAAATTGGGTAGATAGGAAAGCGGTGAAGGGGGGGGTAAGCAAGGGGAAGAACAGGAGGAAAGCAATATAGGAATGTGTAGAAGAAGGGAGGTAGGAAAGAACTATATCTATCCATTTCTTCAACAGGGTAAAATGAAAATACATACAGAATATTATCTGAATTTGGATTGTCACCTCCACAAAGAGGGTTGACAAGAACACAATCATGCTGGATAGCCAATTGGACCAAATCAAGTGTGTCAAGAAGACAAGTTTGAAAATGGTGAGGTATGTATGGGATAGTTGTCTGTTTTTTTTTTTTTTTTTTACTTTTGTAAGAGAGGAATGCTTGGTAAGGGACACAGGTATGGTCAGGTAAGTTGGGTAGGTAAGGAAACAAATGCAAACAAACAGGACAAACAAGACAAACATGGGATAGTGAGGGAGACAAAAGGTTGGGGGACACCAAGTTTGGGGTGAGGGAGGGGACAATGCAAGCCCATGCCCATCAGTCATGGGGACAGTGAGAATTTAGTCCTCACCTGCTGGACTGTCAAACCTGTTCCCTTACCCCACTGGCTGCTAGAGTGCTTGATGTCTCCTCCTTATGGACCATGAAGCAGAAAGGCCTCTCTATCTAGCATAGGTGTATGCCATTGGTGCTGTGCAAAACCCTATGCACCAACCCTGGCATCTCCTGGTGGGTGATGAAATCCCCAACTCTGCCATTACTGCCAGAGGGTACCACAGCACCAGCTGTTGTGGTAGTGCTACCTGAGGGCACAGGTAGTATGGTGGCAGCAGAGGCAGTACTGTAAGGTTGGGTTAGAAATGTGCTGGGTGTCAGTGCCAGAGCCGGTGAAGTGGGGGCAGGCTGAAATACTGGGGTTGGCCTACCTCCATGTGTTGTGACACATTTAGTGATTTGTTACAAATGGATGACATGGAGACATTTTGATGACATGTAATTGGAAATAAAAAAGAGATAAGGGTTGAGATGAGAGAAAACAAAGACATAAAATTAGTATCATTATTTGTGACATACAACTCATTATAACAATAATAAAACTACATTTTCTGAAGTTTTATATGTAAGTATACTTCCTAACAGCTACAAAATATAATTACAGATTGCTCAAAGTAGTCCTTGCAGTGTGCAGATATCGCACATATGCTTGGTCCAATTATACAGATTAATGTTAACAGCAGGGCATTTATGCCACTTGTGTAGAATTTAATTTCTGTAACATTATTGAAGAATTGCAACATTTTATACTTGTTACTCATGGTATTTAAACCCACAACCTCTGACTACAGTCTTAACTTGACTCCTAAAGTTGGTTTGTGCTACAGACTGATATATACATGCTTTTAGAGTTAGGGTATGCATGCTTACTTTGCTACTACTGTATAGAAAAGAACATTTTTCTTTAAATTTTAAAGCTGCATTAATACTTCTCTTGTGCTGCCTAAGTACCATTTGCTTCCCACAGTCTCTCTAGATGCTCAGCATGGGCCTGCCTATTCACATCTATTTCAGAATTAGCTGTGAAAAGAAAAGAACAGAAGAGCATTATGCATACCAGGCTTGCCTATATTTAGCTTTCCATGTAATAGCAATTCTTATACCAAAAAACTCTTTCTGAAAAAGTATTTTTGATGAAAACATTGAGTAAAGATTTACTATGCTAAAGTTGTTCTTTCACCTTGTCTTTGGGCAGCTAGTTTTTTCAGTTTTGCATTTACTTTTTATGTTGGTTCTTTGGGATTAAGCCAGTTTTTTTGTGTTGCACTTTAAATTCTCTTTATTAACATGCTCACACAACTCTGAGATATTGCTTATTTGGAATTCATCCAACCACTGGTTGAGTGTATCCTTCTTGCACCTTTTTAGGTTGTTGAAGTGGTGTCTACACTGTTTTCAAGTATGTGGGATGAAAGTTGCATTGGATACAGACTTGACCAGACTATTCCATACCTCAGACTTGTACTGGGAACCAGAATAGTCCTCCTGTAAAAGCCTTTGGCTGTGGTGCTTTACCAGTAGTCCAATAAATATTCTGGACTCTTGAACATCCCATCTCTGTGTCCTAAATTTAACAACTTCCCCTCTAACACCAGACATGTGTAATCCCACAATAGTGCAATAGCAATAATGATTTCCTGATAATTCCTGTTATCATGTTTACTGGTAGTGCTCAAACCCAGCAATGATGCCAACCACATTTGCACAATGTTAAGTGGAGAGCAACAGTGCCAAACACAGATGAAAACTGTTTTGGAAATCAGAAAGTTAATCTGACACTTGACATTAGTTTGAGGGGTGTGTGTGCTGCTGTAACTGTTAGGTGATTTAGCTTTGCAGACATTCACTGGGGCATGAAGTTCATGACCTGGCACATGTTTGGCTTTATACAATGCTAAAATGTATGTTTACAGTGTGGGATTCAAACCTATGCATAAAGGGCAAAATATTTTCTTCCACAGTGATGATTTTCCATCATTGCTCGAGAAGAAGTACTTCTCAGACATAGTTCATGAATTATTTATTAATACAGATGACAAACTGAGGTGTTAACCATGTATCTGTGTGACCTGGCAAGGTCCTTATATATACATTCATTTGTGTATGTGTCTTATTTAAGTGTGAAGGCTATCCAAGTCCAGATAGCAGAATTATACTTAACAGAAACATAGCAGACAGTATACCCACAGTCATACATCTGAGTCTTCAAAACACAGTAAGGGTCTCTTTTCCCTCACACACATAAGTCATATCAGTTCTATTTATAAATACATTTATATTGTTATAAGTGATATTTCATTTAGTGTGAAATGGAACAACAGTAAACGTCTGGAATTTCCTGTATTAGAATCCAGGAGCATGTGTATAACAGCCCTTCACTTATTGCAACAGGAATATTGAAATAACACTTGGATATTCTCCTGTTCATTACTATAAACTGAACTGTCACAACCTTAAAAATATGTTGTACTTCCTGTATTAGAACCCACAACCATTTGCAGTACAGCCCTACATTTCTGCCTGCTGCCACAGGAATAGTAAAGTAACAGTTGTATATTTCTGTATTCATTGTTAACTTCTATGTGTAAACCAGTATGCAACCCCACTTACCATGTTTGCGTAGTGTCCAACACACAGTTGATACAATGAATCCATTTTGAAATTGCTGACTGTCTGTTTCCTGTCTGCAGGTGTTCAATGGTTGCAGGCATTGGGGAAACTTGTTAACTGCCGCCCAATGTCACTTAGCATTGTTGTGTGTTGGAAAGCAAAAACTGCAATAGTGTGTCCATTTTGACATTTAGAATGTCTACGCCCTATCTGCAGGTGTTCTGTCTACTTCCTGTGTGGGCCACTTGTCCAGGTTTGTGCACTGCTAAAGATTGTGCAAATGAAATAAGCAAAGCTAAACATGACATTCGTTGTGTTTCTCCATTTCCCCTGTTAAACCCTGCACCAGGCAAGTACTTGCATTAAAAAAAGAAAAGAAAAAACAAAAAAGGAAAACTTGGAGAAAGGAAGAAAAGAAAGCTATTAAATAAACAACACTACAAAAAGTTATGCTGGTACACATGAAATATTTTTACATGCGTCTGGATTTGAACTCCAATAAACCTTCAAAATACAGTAAGGGTGTCTTATTCCTCTTTGCCACAGAAACAACATTGCAACAGAGAATGGCATGCAAGCAACTGCAATATCATCCACAGTAGTAACAAAACATATGGCAGTTGTACACTTTTGACTTGTCTGTACATGTATTAATTTCAGATGTATTGCACTGAGTGATCACACAACCATTTGACTATTGTGTGCAGAAATACAGCTCTGTCTTATCTCTTTGTATTTGTTGATCATTCCTGTTCTTATCTGACCAGTAATCTGAGACATGCAACCTGTAAGGCATTCTGTATCATTGCATTTAAAATGTTTGAGAATATTAAATGGCAATAATATACAGTTGTCAAGGACTGAAGGGGACGTTAGATGTTACTGTACAGAAACTGTAAAATGTGTGCTGCTTACTTACATTTAAAACCTTGATACAATTACTTCTACACTTTGTATGTCTAACCTGGCTGACACACCCACTGGAGGTAAGGAGTCTGAATTGCTTTTATGCTGCCCTTCTTGCTACCATTAATCATTCATAGTTGCTATCCATTTGCAACAAACACTGAGGGAGTGCCTGCACTATGTTTACCTCTGTTACACAGAGCCAAGTACTTGGGATTCAACAATTCTAATGAGTTCACACTTGATTTGTATCTTCACCAAGATCACTGCCCTAAATCTACACTATAAAAAGGGAATTGTGCAGTTAGGGAACCTGCAAGGTCAGGAGAAGTGTTTATGTGGATAACACAGAAGAAGATATTACTTTGGGATTTATCTAACAGAAACCTACTGATCTTGATAAGGTATGATTGCATTTTTCAGTTATATATTGGATATGCTCATGTTACGTAGAAAAATCTGTTTTTATATGCATGTGTTAGCAAATGCTACTTTTATCTGTATGCACTTCTTAGAAGTTTACTGATGGCTTAAGCATGTTTTTCAGGGCATTTCACTTTCTCAGATGCATAGCCTTATTAACTGTCATCACAAGTGTTAATGTTACAATTGCTTTTCTCTTTATACTCTTCTATTGTTATTTCAGTGAAATATGAATGCCTTATACTGTCAATGACACAGGGGCTTCAGCCTTCTAGGATGGCCCATAGACACCTCTAGGGAGTGCTGGCCACAGGTAGATGTGACTAGCAATTGCATAAAAGTGAATGTTCTGTGGTAACTGTGCACATGTTTTTGGGACAGATTATTTGATAACACGTTTAGCAGTTTGCTGACGGTTTGTTAGCAAAATGTGTCATTTGCATGTTGGTTTGGGGGTGGGGAACCAAATTCCATTTCTTTATTAGCACAGACAAAATTGCTTGTACAGAGGTTTGCTTTGCTACTGTTACTCTGCTTGCTTTGGATACAACCAACTTGATTTGTGTGTGATTGTAATATGTTACAACCACACAAGTCCTTTTTTATATTTAAATATATTGACTGTTGTTTGTTTCTCTGGTGATTAATATTGAAAAACTACCCTTTATGTGTTATATCTAAGTAGGACTTTTATTTATGTGATACTTATGTGTATTATCCTTCTTTTGTGTTTTATGTCACCTAGGACTATGTCAGCCAGGCATCCCAATCTACTCAAATTCCCCTTCAGTGACCCTGAGAATGATGTGATTGTCAAAGCATTTAGCAACATGGTACCTTTCTGCTTGAGAAGTGATGTGGAGATTTGTCTGGCAAAATGCAAATTTGGCAGCAGATAGTTGCTGATGTAAGCACAGTAGGTGGTCAGAGCAGGATATAGGATAAGTGCATCATATGATCACTGACATGATTTCATCGGCCTAGAGGAGAGCAGCTGCAGTGGCCCATGAACAGATGGCTACCTGTGGGGGCCTGCTACAAAAGCACTACTGACAACAAATGAAGGGTTTCTGTCCTCTGTCAGGGATCCAGAGAGCTCAGCAGAAAGTGCACAACAGCATGTGATTGATATTGATATTGTTTTGGGGAGGACAAGTATGTCTCAGGAGGAGCTTCCAGGTAGGCTTACCTATCTCAGTTGTTAAATACATCATGTATAGTAAAATATTGACAGCAATACGTAAGTTCTAGTTAGCATATTTTTTGAGGGGGGGATAGTTGTAGATTGATACTGTTAACACATTCTGATTGATTACACATGGGCTTGTGGAAGACGTGTCATCCAAGTTCTTGTTAAAAGTATTGTTAAAGGACATATAAAGGATAAAAAGTTTTAACCCCCTGTGTTACTGATAATTGAGATGATGGTGTCCTTACCTTTTGCTTAACTTCTCCCAGGTCCATCCTCCACAGGGACCCTAGAATCCTCTGTGCATGGTAAGCCAAATATTTTTATGTCAGTACTGATGAGCAGTATAAAGGAGTATTTATTTTATCAGTATGTGTGATGTGGGTGTCAGGACTGTTGTGTGGTTGCTGTACTGTTGGTAATGGTGACGATGGCCAAACGCAGGCACAGTCGGGGTGTGCAGAGGTTGAATCTGACACTGAGGGTGACATTCAGCGATCCCTTGTAATTCCATTGGACACAGCCAGTAGGCCTACACAAACCCATTCCAGTGAGCCCTCAGATATCAGACAGGTGAAAGGTGAGATACTCAATCAGGATAGTGTAGTTACTATGGCTTTAATGCCTGTTGATTCTGGCTATAGCCAATGTGTGGGTAAGGTGCCCCGGAGGAAAGCTTTTAGGCATGCTTGGAGGAGGCCTGCTGTCCACCCACTAACTGATCCAGGTGTGCCTTCCCATGCCACTTGACATATGTTTAGAGTCATCATGGAGGTGCAGGCACATTCTAATATGCCATCCAGAGGAATTCTTAGGGTTGTAGATATGTCACAGGCTGAAATGTTTGACTTCCTCCTCCGCATTGCCGATTCAATGGCTCAGATGAATGACACTTTGGAATGGATGGTGTCTGTGATAAAAAGACTGCTAGAAGGGGAATGCCGTCCATGTGGGTGTAGGTCAGCCACATCATTTGATGTTAGCCAACATGGCTATGCCCCATCATGCTCCCATAGTGGCACTGCTTTCATTGCTCCATCAGTGGTTGAGTTGTCCACACCAAGTCATGCATTACAATGGGGTCATGGTCTTGGTTGTCATCATGAGGACAGCTCATCCAGCATACATTAGTCAAATTCAGGCTCCTGGCAGAGAAATTTCTCATAGTCAAGTATGATAATGATGAACTGCCACCTCTGCAGTGCACACCTCACACCTGTCTGACATACCAAAATGTAGAGATAGCACAGAGCTTGGCTGTTTTCTTGCAGAAACTCACACACCAATTTCACCTGGGGGCCCATACAGACACACACAACAGTTACATGGATCAGCTATGAGGCTTAAAGCTAATTCTGTCTCAGTAGCCATTTGTTACTTTATGCAAATGTCTGCCTCTTTTTCTTTCTTACATACATGCACTCACTTACCTTTTGTGTGAGCCTAGGCTTCCTGCCCCCCCCCCCCAACACACACACACACACATACATCACTCTGTGTAAGTTATGATAACTGTGCCATATCCTTGTTTTCTAATGTTTGGATTTAGGAATACATAAGCTTTGGTCTGATGCTTGGGGTGCATAGCTGACATAGTGCTTAGTATATCTGTGTTTGTGATGTTGTTTTGCTAATTGTACTTTTTACATATTTTGGTCTTACAAAAGTTAGACAATTAATAGAATGAAAACATTTTTGCAACTTCTAAGGGTTATGAAGCCTGAAGTTAAAATGTGTCTCAATTTTTAATTCCCTCCTTAATGATTTTCCAGTACAAATGTATGAGGCCAAACTGAGGACATTCAGTGACCATCAGTATTTTTGAGAGATATGAATGTGTAAATCTTTGATGCATGAGGCCTATCACTTGATAGAGAACACATGTATTCACATAAGTCTCTGCTGTTACATGTTGAAATTATTGCTGTACAAATTACCCACCTTTTGCTTGCATACATTACCAAGTAACAACATCAAGGATATGCCATTCATATGCATTATTATACAATTTTGTTTGAACACTCTAGGTTCAACACTTATCTTGTAAATCCAGCAGTTGCTACAGTTTCAGCACAGGGCTGAGTCTGTCTTGTGCTAGGAGTACTCTTGAGTTGGTAAAGGTTGTGAGCATTGCCTAGTATCAATTTTACTATATGTATGTGCATAGGATGAAGGTTTTAGCCCTTTAGGTGGTGAGCGAGAGTGCTATGCATTGTCTCTTAGCCAATGCAAGGGCATATTGAGCATACTTATGTTTGCCTACACACACAGCAGCTGCTGGATCCCCCTTTGTTTCCTCACCCGCCTGTGGCTCTGGTGACCTTACATTGGTGGTGAGATGTTTACCTCTTCTCCTTGTTGATCATGCTGAAGCTGTTTTCTCAGGATGATGTTGCAAAGCATGGCACATAATTGAAGATTTTAGTACATGTACATGAATTGCATCGCAGGCTCCCACAGATGTATCTAGGCACTGGAACCATGACTTTAGCAGCCCAAACACACATTCTATGATATTTCTGTTTTGAGCGTGTACTTCATTGTAACATTCTTCAGCGGGTGTGTGTATATTTCTGATGGATGCCATCAGCCACAGTTCCAGTGTATAACCTGCATCCCCCAGTAAATGACCCTGTGAGATATCACCCCTAGTGAACATCTGACACAGTTGGGAGGAGTGTCAGATATGTGAACTGTGGTAACTGCCTGGGTTGCCAACACACACATTCAAGAAGATTTCCTTAGCATTACACACAACTTGGCAGTTAATGGAGTGGAAGCCCTTTCTATTTATGTAGATCCTTCCCTGTTCCCCGGGTGGTGCCTTGATTTCTATATGTGTACCTATGGCACCCAGTAATTCAGGGTAGTGTGCTACAGGGTAGAATTCCTGCATATTTTTGGCCCTCTCCTTAGAACTACAGGGAAAATATATGAAGTCACTGGCATGTTGGAGCATAGCATTCAGGAACTGATGGAGGATCATGGCTGCTTATGCTTGTGACACCCCCAGCATGTCCCCAGTTGGTCTCCGAAATGTTCTTGCAGCTAAATTTCTAAGTCCTGCACTTACCTTTGTCTGCACTGGTATTATTTCCCCTCTGTTTGCTCTTCATCTGAGCTGAGGACAATAGAGGTTACAGAGTTCCTGTAGTCTGTGTCTCTATCCACCCTGTAGCATTCTGCAATTTCCACCTCATGCAGATTGTGATAAGTTAACCAGGTTCTGAAAACTCATCCTTGCCCATGGTTTATTAGCAGCAGCAGCATAGACTTCAGCCTGCTGCACATTCACATGAATTAAAGCAACAGCAGCCTTGGACAATCTTTCTGTGTAGACTCCTTTCCATGGCTGCATTCCAATAGGATTTGGAGTTGGTAGAGAAAACCAGCACTGAGTCTACACAGCTGTTTTATAGCTTATTCAACAGGTCCTCTATCTTGGATTGGATTGGTTGAGTAGAAAACAATTCAGCTGCTTATGCTGTAATTAGTTTACCATGGTGTTTACCATGGTTGAGTGGCTCTACACACTGTGTGGAGCTGCTTACTGCATTGAAAACAATGCGCTACCTTGTGCACATTGCACCGTGACACTCACATGGCCTTAGCAGATCATGTAGGGTTTGTTGAATCTGCCTAGAGGTTTAAAATTATAACAGCAATACAAATAAATAAGGGGTATGATGTAATAGGGCATCTATGTACCCAACTTTTTGTTTAACTCCATTCACCATAAAGACATGGAAGGAAGGAAAAAAAAGAAAGAAAAAAGAAAGAAAGAATGAAGGAAAAAGAAAGAAATATACAGGAAAAGAAAATGAACATGACTACAAGACCAGATGTTACACAGGTGTTCTACATGTAGAAGTGTGATTCCTCGAGTGTCTATTTCCCAAGACATGAAGGAGGAGAACTCCATTTGCTGTTTTCCCATAGGTGATCATTGGCAGTAAGATTTCTAAGTGTGGTCTCATGGTGATGTTCTTAACTGGGAGATTTCTCCCTTCTTTGAGTTGGTGCAACCATGGAGTTGGTATATATGTTTTTGGGAGTGAAGGGGGCTTGAACTCTTCAAAAAAGAATTAGGATTTTTAGCATTTTTCTTTCTTTTAAGTGTTCAGTCTTGGCAATTTGTATTGTTAGGATTTTGCTATTCAATGATTAATAATTGAACCATATTACACATAGGCCTGTGTTTCTTAATTTGGGGAGAACACCTTGAAGAAAAATGGCAACCGTGAATGTAAAAACATTAATTCTGTATGTACAATGAGCAGGCACAGAAGTGGAAACCTTTTTCTATATCAATAAGATACATGGACTCTTATCTAATATAAAAGCTTATAAAATTCAGGCATCCGTTCTGCATGCATACATACAATCACACACAAATACACACACACACACACACACACACACACACACACACACACACACACACACACACACACTCGCACATGCATGCATGCATGCATGCACACACGGATGCACACACACACACACACACACACACACACACACACACACACACACACACACACACACACACACACACACACACACACGCACACACACGCACACACACACACACACACACACACACACACACACACACACACACACACACACACACACACACACACACACACACATTTCCTGCCAGAGAAATGACACAATTGACATCATTATGGTTGTTTTGTATGCATGTTGTTATATATAAACTTGGTACATGAAGAAAAGAAGCATCAGTGTCTGAAAGACATTCTATTATCCCTGACTCTGTACAGCTGTTACAGTACAAATTAAAAGCTATTACTCATATATAACAAAACTTAGCTAAAACAGGTTATGCAGGGCATTGTTAATTATTTTGCCTTGCTCTTTACATGTGCAGTGCTATATTATGCTGTCTGATTATCTTGAAACCACATGATTTGTAGTAGATGCATGTGTTTGGACAGACACTTGCCAAAGTGGACATTATACTCAATAACTGGCTTAATGAGGTCTGAGTAAAGGGTGCAATTCCATATGTCTGTGGGGGGCCATCGATTGCACTTACATTGCCATGAAGGCCTTGTGTGCTCCACATGGTTTCCAGTTTATAAACTAGAGGGGCTTCATTAACATTTCATACTGTGAGAAACACACTGAACAGCAGCTAATACAAAGCCACTAAGGTGGTGAGAAAAGAAGAGGGGATAGATGCAGAGTTGAAAAAAATGCATTAAAAAGAGAAAAAAAAATGTTCTTATTTATATAGTCAGGTTACTCTTACTGGTTTGCCACTTTTGCTGGAGTTATGGCATGGTACAGAGAGTGAATTTCTGTTCGGTGATTCTGGAGTTATATTGGGTGATACCTTCAGTGCTCTTATAGAATTCTGTAAATTGCCACAGGTCAGAATCAGTCTTATAAAAATGCACCCTTTACTCAGTCCTCATTAGGCCAATCATTGATATAATGCTCCCTTTGGCATGTGTATGTCCATCACATGCAGCAACTGTAACACCCACAGAGATATCTTAGTAAAAGGCTACAAGGCCTAAGAAATATGTACAACGTTGACCACCTCAAAGCCCTGTTGCTGTACTCAGAATCCTACAGGCTGTTAAGAGATGACCACATACGAGGCATCCTCCGACCTAATATTGATAGACCTACTGCATATAAGCAGGTCAAATGCAAAATCAAAAGAAAGTTTTGGAGGGGAAGCTATATCTTGCAGAAGATGCCACTTCTCTGGAACAGACTCCCCATCCACGTAAAACAAAGCTCATTCCTGTTCATATTCAAGCACAACTTGAATATATATATAGATAGTAGAAAATAAACCCCAGGACTGCCCCTTGCACTAATGGATAGAGGCAGCTCCTAAAAGCTTTATTCCACTCAAAGTTCATCTTATATTATTTATAATATAATGATGCCCAGTTATTCTCACTAGGGGTAATTTACAATTATCGACCATGGAATGGCTAAGGCTATTCAAACAGAAAATGGGATAGGTTAATTCAAGAACCAAAAGGGAAATTGACTAGGCATAAAAGGATCTGCAAGGGCAATTAGCGTAACACTTCCCTCTGACCCTATATCTTACCTTGGTAGCTTATGGGGAGGAGTACTAGAAATATTTAGCACATAGCATTACGTAAATTACTTTGATATGTGGCAACTCATAGGAAGAATGATTCAAAAACATGTAATATGATTGTTGTACAGGAGAAATAGTGTAATATTCCTGGTATGCAATGTCTGCATAATGGCATACAAATGAGTACTGTTATGTTAAAAATACTACCTACATATATAAATGACAAAAAAGACCACAGTGAAGAACTTCTCAAAAGCAAACTTCACACTTCTTAAGACTGGAGTGGTATCCTTCAAGGCCCCCGAGCCAGTGGAAACCACAACCCACGCTGCTGAAACCCTTACAAATGCCTTCTACGAGCACCTCCAGGAATGTATGGATCAAGCAATCCCTAATAAAATCAAGACCCTTTCCACCAAAGGCAGGCACCCGGTCTGGTGGACCCCAGCCATAAACAAACTCTACAACAAGAGGAGAAAGCTACTACATGACAGAGCAAAATCCTAAAAGGGAAGGCATCTCTGAGCAATACTAGCAAAAACTACGATCACTCATAAAATCATCCAAGGCCAACTTTGAGAGAAAAATCGCTAATGACACAAAAGACAATCATAAGGCCTTCTTTAGCTATGTTAGAAACCTGGGTGGAAACTCCCAGATATGCTCAGAATTAGTCCAAAATGATAAAAATCACTGAACCCACAGACATTGCCAACATACTGGCAGACAGGTTCAGTGCAAATTCCCAAAAGGAGAAATATCTATCCCACCAGAGTCCAGCCTCCCAAACATCTCAGATGCCCAGGTGAGAGCTGCTCTCTCTAAAGCAAAAAACACAGCATCAATGGGACCGGACGGTGTCCCCGGCTGTGTGCTACACGAACTCAATGAGGAACTAAACCCACACATAAGGCTGCTGTTTAATCTTAGCCTTACTACAGGATACATACCTAAAGAATGGCGTACGGCAACTGTGGTCCCACTCCACAAAGGCGGTGCTTCTACGGACCCTGGAAATTACCACCCATAAGCTTGACGAGCCTTGTCTGCAAAGCTATGGAGAGGATCATAATGGAACTCATAAATAAAGACATTGGGGACCTACAGACACTGGATCCTACCCAATTTGGCTTTGTCAAGGGCAGATCCTGCCTCTTGAACTTGGTCAACTTTTTCAAAACAGTCACTAAGGCCATTGATGAGGGTAAGGCAGTTCACACAGCCTACCTTGACCTAGCAAAAGCGTTCGACACAATACCCCACTCGGGCATCATAGAAAAGCTCACCAGCTTAGATGTAAACCCATATGTCACAAGATGGGTTGCAAACTGGCTCAAGGACAGAACACACAGGGTTAGAGTTGCTGGTGCCATGTCCGACTCTAAGCCAGTCATGAGCGGTGTCCCACAGGGCTCAGTCCTTGGCCCCCTCTTGTTCAGCATTTATTTTTCTGAAGTGCAGGCAAACATAGGGGGATTGTGGCTGACAAAATTTGCAGATGACTGCAAACTGGGCACCATAATTGACACTCCATCAGACACAGACATCCTCCAGAGAGGTCTCATAGAAATGGATAACTGGTGCCAGAGCCATGGCCTTAAGCTAAATGCCAAAAAATGTATAGTCATACCCTTTGGGAAAAACAAGGTAACCCCTAATTACCACATAGGTGGTAATCCATTAAACATGGAAGAAGTTATCAGGGACCTGGGGACCCAAGTTGACAGTAACCTCTCTTTTGACACTCACATTGCCAAAGTGGTTAGGAAGACCTTCTACATTGCCCACCTGATCATGAAGGGATTCACATCCAGATCAGGAGAGGTCATTGTACCCTGTACTCTTCACTTATCAGACCAATGATTGAGTACAACGTCCCATTGAATGTACCTTACCCGACACCTGCAGCAGTTGGAAAGACCCCAAAAGTTCCTCACCAAAAGGATAAAGGCTCAAACATATGTCATATGTTGCCCGACAGAAGAAACCCCTGCTCTATTCACTCGCAAGTCGCCTGCCCAGAGGTGATCTGTGCCTTACATACAAGGCCATGTCCAACCGGAATTAATGGACATGCTCCACCTCAAAAATCCAAATCCACCAGAGCCACGAGAGCAAGAGACTTAAACCTCAACACGGATATAAATAGGACATGCTGGAGGGACAGATTCATCACCCAGAGACTCCCTACACTATGGAACAGAATCCCAGTCCATGTGAGGCAGAGCCCCTCACTGACTCTGTTCAAGAGAAATCTTGATGAGTGGATGGGAGATCGTAGGTTTACCCCGGGAATCATCTCTGTGTCACTGCTGGACAGAGGCACAGCAAACTAATGGGTATAGTATTCTCATCCTAAGGGGTGGTGAAAGCCACACACACTCTGGCTGGGCTTATAAATGCCCTAGGGCAGATAGCCTAGTATGAACCTATGAACCTATGAACCTATGAACAAAATAAAACATGGTAGAGCAATTTATAGATGTTGAAATGCAGAGCTATGAGCTGCAGCACTTTTCTCTTGTGATGACCATGAGTTCTTGATGTGCAGGAGCTTCATTTGTACTTCTATGAAAGAAAAAGCAGTAGCCTTAGCAGAAAAGCAAGTTTTAGTAGATACTCTTATATCATGTCCCATGATGTTGTATGCTGTACCCAATGCACTGCAGAGTGGGCTACCTGGGGTTAGCATACCATCATATCCAAGAATAACACATTGATGAATGCTCAAGTGTGAGCAAAAACATCATATGGGGGCTAGGTTGTGTGAATCTCGCTCACATGAAATCAAGGGGGAATGTCTGGACTGCCTATTCTAGTGGACACAAAAGTCTGTGTAGCATTAATCATCCTTGTTAGAGGGACTTTATAGTATCCGACAGAGGACATATTAGGACTTTCACAAACATTGACCTAATGGATCCTACATCAATTCCCTGACAACGTGCTGCATGATTTCCACAGACAGCAAAGGAGATAACTTCCACTATGTAGGCATTTTACAAGATAGCCTGTTTCTCTCATGTTTGCAGGGTCCATTGATTACACCTACACTGCCATCAAGGAACCCATGTGCTCCATATGGTTTTTGGTTTATAAACTGTGAGGACTTCTACTTCATCAATTGTCATAGTCTGTTCAGTCCACAAGGTATTATATGCAATGTGCAAATGCACCATAGGATCATAGGATCACCGGATCTAAGGAGGATACTAGGCTTATGGCCTTAGAGCTTTTATAGGCCTTGTCATTCATGCCCCAATTTTCCAAGTTATTAATGCCCACAGGCTAGAATAGCTTTGGTATATGCCTGTGCCCTATGACATCTACAGACTGCCCCTGTCCATAATGGGCACAAGCAACAAGCCAAGATTGAATTTGGGCTTTCCAATCCAGTGGTTTAAACTGCATTTGAATAGGCTTAGGAAGGAGTTCTGTTTCACATGAATGGGGAGTCTGTTTCAGAGAAGCAGTAATCTCTGAGCCACATACCTGTCCAACCAATATGTTTTGTTTATGTCACAGATGAGGTTCAGATCCTTAGCTAGGTAAGTCTAGTGTTATTTGTTTTGTGAATGAGCAGCAGATCCACTGGGGCTGCATCAGAGAATGCCTTGTAGGTCAAGCATAGATTGCCCTGAGTAGTCTGTAGGAGACCTATTATAGGGTTACAGCTTGAGGTGGTCTGCACAGGACATGTTATCTATGCCTCATACTGTTTTACTGAAGAATAAGTGTGGCTTCTCCAGCTGTTGCAACTACCTAGTCAGGTACATGCTGAAGGGTGCATTGTACTCAATTACTGGTCTAATGAGGGCTGAGTATAATGGGACTATGATTTCCTTAGATGTCAATGCCATGCCCCTACTTATAAGATGCACTACATAGAAGGATTTTCTCAGTACCATGGACATATGGAGATCAAAGTTCAGGTTACTGTCAACCTAAATTCTCAAGGCCCTTACCACTAGGTCTACTTTTAGGGGAGTATTATCAGTCTTTTAATTTACAGGAGTGGTCACCTTCCCAAAGGGTTTAATTCAGCATTATTTTGCATTGAGTTTTAGACTATGGTTCTGGCACCAGTAATTTGTCTATGTCAGACCCTCCTGAAGGCTATTTCCATCTTCAGGGGATTCAATGACTGCACCCAGCTAGCGGTCATCAGAAATGTTGGTCATCCAAAGGCCCTATACATTTGCCTTGACTTCAGAGAAGTATATTCCAAACAGAAGATGTCCCAGTACTAAGCCCTGTGAGACTTCACTAGTAATAGCCCCCTTTGGTATGTATCTAACCAGGCATACCCAACAGTTGGAACATCTACAAAGATTCCTCACTGAAATAATACAGGCCATAAGTAACATGTCCTATGCAGACCCCCTAAGGGTTCTATCCCTGTATTCTGTCTCCTACAAGCTGTAGAGGGGAGATTTTTGCTTGGCATACAAGACATTGTCAGACCCCAGTCTGATGGACCTCTTACATATCCACAAAACAAACAGCACCAGGATTTCTCATTCTAAAGACTTAAACCTTGCCTGTGATATAAATAGGACTTGCTGGACAGACAGGTATGTATCTCATAGACTAAACCATCTCTGGAACCATCTCTGGAGCGTTTCTCCCTAACCCAATTGATGTGTTACTTGGAACATTGGATGGGGAAGAGGAAGTGCATCCCTGGTTTGGCACCTATGTCACTAATGGACACCAGCAGCCTGTAAATGTCTCATCTCCCAGGCCCATGCGTGTAAAGGCTTCATCTTCTAAGTCCCTGCTTACACATATCAAGGGTAACAGAAGTTGTCAGAGATTTGGGATGCATGGCTAGGCTTAAAAAGACCCTTGTGGTCATTACCCTAGTAAAGATCTATGAACCTTTGAACCTATGTGCCCTATCTGTAAGTTATTTGGTTATCCATCAGGTAAAATAGGGATGAATGCTTAAATTTGTATGTCTATAATACCTGAGTGAAGTACTGTGTCAAATGCCTTTGCTAAGTCAAAATAGGCAGTATTTACCATTTTACCCTCATCCATGGCTCTAGTGATCTTCTCAAAGAAGACCACAAAGTTAAGTAGGCAGACCTGCTCTCGGTGAAACCAAACTAGGACTGATCCAGTATCTGAAGATTACTATGTCTTTGTTTATCAGGCCCAAGATAATTCTTTCTATGGCCTTGCACATAAGACTAGTCAAACTTATGGGTCTGCAGTTCCCTGGGTCTGTTGATGATCCACTTTTGTGTAGAGGAATGACAACTGCAGTCCTCCATTCCATAGGGACAAAGCCTGTCTGTAGGCTGTGGTTGAACAGAGATTCTAATAAGCTTGATAGGTCATGTTTCAAGCTATTTAGGGGGCATCTTGGGATATTATCTGGACCCATTGATGCTGCATTTTTAGCTCTGGAAAGTGCTATGAAGACATGTTCTTTAGTGATAGTTGAGTAGAAATGGCAGAGTATATTTCCTGGGGGCAACTTGGGATGATAGGGAGTGAAACTGGAGCTACATTTATCGGTCAGGAAATTTGTTATATGCCCCGGTTCATTACATAGTTCATTACAGGAAGTGCCATTCGCTGTTGGTTCAGCACACTGCTGCATTTCTCTTTAAGGCTGTGCACATAACTGAAACATGCCTTATGGTTATTTGTAGTCTAGGAGGTTAGTTTTTCTTCCAAGTTGGCTTTGGTCGACCTGATTAGTCCCCATGAGCTGCTTGTTGAGACCAGTGAGGGAGTTCTTTGTGTTTTGGGCATAACCATTCCTATTTTTGGACAGACACTTCTTTCTTTTGTTGTACAACCTATTTATACTGGGTGTCCATCAAGGAGGGTTTCTTTTTGAGTTTGTCCTAAGTTTATTTTGGTTTGGTACTGCTGTTTCTTTTTTTTTTTTTCGATAATCATTTTTATTGTTTCTCAAAACCGTAATACAGTCCACACACTATTTACATTATATACAAAATTGCTTCCAATGGTTAGCTCCACAGAATATATCAACATCATATATTAACAATAGATACAGCAGTAATCAGGAAAAAAGGGGAAGAAAAACAAAAAAAAAAAAAAAGAAAATTCATGACAAACCAAAGCCAACAATCTGTAATATTTCTACGTCCTCTACCTAATCTAAGATTGATTTTGTTCTCCTACTATATGTCCTGAGAGAAAGTGGATAGGAACCTCTAGGCCAACACAATGTTGAAAATTTGCTCCCATATTTTTATACTGTTTATACTTTTCTTGTTGTTACTAATTAGTAACTTATGCGCTAAAATATGCCTTATAAGCTATCAATCTGAAATTTTCCCACGATGTCTGGGCTGGGTTCAACCAATTTGTGGCTATGTATAATTTCATTAGTAAACAGATATTCATAATTACAACCTTCCTTGATTTATCCAAATTCTCCGGTGGGATGTGGAGAATCATAAACTCCCAAGAGAGTGTTGAATTTTGGTACCCCATTTTTTGTAACTGCAATTTTAATGAGTTCCACAATTTATAAATGCACTTACAACTCCAGAGCATGTGTAGCAGGTCCGCTGTCTGATCTAAACACTGTGGACATTTGGGTGAGTTCTTCGAATCAAATTTATGAAGAGTGAGGCAGTATAATACGCGTTATTAAATATCATCAGTTGAGTAAAGACCAGTTTTTACAGGGATACTGACTTCAATGTTAAGCTAAACGCCTCCAATATCTTACTGTCCTCTATCGATCCCAATTTCTCTTTCCAGTATTTCGATAAAAGAATATAATTATTGTATTTCCTCTCTTTTATCACTTTATAGGCTGAGGTTATGTGTTTTCTGTCTTGTAGCAGGGCTTCCCACAAATTGCGAGAAATAACCAAGTCCTCTTCTTTAATTTCAAAATTATTAAAATAATTTATTGCCCGATCTTTCAGCTGCCTCATTATAATTAAATAGGAAATGGGAAGATTCATCTCTTTTAGGATATCATGTACTGCTACTCCTAAGTAAGGGTACAAATCAAGCACAGTTAAATCCTTAATAAGGGGGAATTTCTTTAAATCTATCAGTTGAGCACCAATAGTCATGTTTGGATTCCCATGAAACGTTTGAAAAACCATCATATAATTTATTAAGTTTAGAGAGGCAAACAAAGTTTGAATTGCCTTTACATAATTCTTAATGTGCTCCATTAAATCATATTTGCTCAGTGTTCGATTATTTAAAAATGGTACCGCTTTAACGTTAATTCCCACTCCGCTTATGTGTTTACAAGTTAGAAGCACCCATTTGGGTATCCATTTCCTACTATTACTATCCAAGTAAGCCACCCTTAAAATCCTATTAGCCTGAATCACTAAATAGTACATTTCAAAATCTGGTAAATCCAACCCCCCCCCCCTATTTTTTGGAGCCATCAATTTCTCATATGCTATTCTCATCTTCCTGGGATCCCAAAGAAATCTCCCCAATCCTATCTGAAACTGCTTAAAAAATGCTTTTGTGATATTGAGTTGTGCGGCTCTAAACATATATAGCATTCTGGGAAGAACATTCATTTTTATAATCGCTGCTCTTGCCATCATCGGTAACTTCAATTTGCTCCATCTTTTTAGATCCAATGTTATTTGATCTCCCATTGACTTAATATTATTCATAAAAAAATCTCTGTTTTCCATTGAGAATGCCACCCCCAGATATTTTATCTTTTCTTCTGTCATTACTTGCCCTACCAATGGTAGCATTGAAAAGAGTGGGTGTCTTTAGCCGGAATATTTTGGTTTTTTTGAAATTTAGCTTATAATTAGAAATTCTCTCAAAGTTTTGTATTGCTGTTAGTATTTTTTCAGTATCAGAGACCGGTGTGGTACAGTATATATTCAAATCATCTGCAAAGGCAGCCATCCTAACCTTTACCCCAAAAAGTACTGGAGAGTTATAAAAGACATTTTGCTTAATGTGTAGAAATAAGGGCTCCAGATACAGATTAAATAAAATGGGAGATAATGGACATCCCTGACGAGTACCATTTTTGATTTGTATCCTTTTAGAGCATTCGTGATTTATAGATAGATTTGTATATGCATTATTGTATAATTTCCTTAACGTTGAAATAAACTCCTGAGGTATATTAAAATATGATAATATATCAAATAGATATACCAGATTAACTCTGTCGAATGCTTTCTGAGCATCAACTATTAGGGCATATATGTTCATATTTTTATATTTTATCTGAAATTAGTGTATGAAGGGTTAATGTACTGTCCGTGGTCTGCCTCCCATCTATAAACCCCACCTGTTCCTCTGGTACTGCTGTTTCTATGCAGTTATTTACATGCCTGTGCAGGGTTTCCATAAACTCTTTTGCATAGGCCACCATGCTCTCTGAATTTTTTTTTTTGGGGGGGGCTTGGGATTTAGCTATGCTATCACTTAATGAGAGGTAGTTGCCTTGGAAATGATCTTAAAGGTTCTGGGGTTTGCTGGGAATTCAGTTTTTATGTTTCTTTTAATGATGAACACTATGTGATCTGATCTGGCTAGTGAGGACATTAGAGTGAGTACGAAATCCAAGATATTTGCACCCCTAGTAGGTGCACAGACAAGCTGTTCCACTGTGTTTACCTTGACAACATCCAGGAACCTTTGAGCCTGCATGTTAGTGGTTTTGTATGTATCTCAGCTTATGGTGGGATAGTTGAAATCAACCAGGAATATGGAGCAGGGGTTACTTGTGAGTGACATCAGTATATTAAAGTATGTGGTATGGTTATCCTGAGTCATAGACAGGGACCTATAGCTAGCAAGGACATGGTGTGGGATGTTTACCTAGTTGGACATGGAGTAGCTCAAGCATGTTATATTGTTTGACCAGTCTTGTGGTGTGCTTGCTTTTCATGTAGATTGATACACCTCCACCTCTTGTCTCCTTTTGTGCAGTAGTTGGTCTAAATGTATGAAATGCATGATATCCTTACACAGCTGCAGTGCATTACATGGCTTTAAACTGTGTCCCAGTAACTGCATAAATGTCAACACTCTAGGATGAGGAGCGCTTCCAGTAAGTGGACCTTCTTTTTCAGTCTCCTAGCATTAAACAGTAACATATGTTATCTTGTGTAGAATTTACTGTGTTGGAAGATTTATAAGACGGCATTGCCTAAAAAGGCTCTGTGGGTTGGATAATGTTTTGGCCAATAGCTAAAAGCATAATGGGGATAGGTAAATATGATCCCTGCATAGTCGGTCAATTATTTCCTCCCATGATGGCAAATATTGGACCACCTTAGAGGGACACCAGTAACTAAACCAATTGTTAAAGTCAATCAACTTTTGCTTATATTGTGGAATCATCCTTGGAGAAGGTAGATTGCTGCTGAATGCTACGCTCATACCAGCCTGGGTCACATAATCTGAAACTGCTATCATGCCTCTCTTCATATAGTCTAGGGAGGTATGTCGCAAGTCATTAACACCCACATAGGCTATGACAGGGTCATACTGGTATTTGTGTTTTAGTGTCACAAGTGCATGTGTGATTTGGTGGATCCTTGCCCCTAATAGGCAACTGACAATGAGTATCTCCTTGCGAGGCATGGGGAGGGGCCATCAGTGTATCATACAATACCATTTCCAATGACCAATATATTAGGTTGTGTGGCAGTTTGCCTTCAGGGCTTAGAGGTTAATACATTGCAAGTTGTTGTCGTATGTCTCCTGGAAAATGTTGTCTTTTTAGAGTGTTTTGGAGGTGGCTGAGAGCAGAGTTTGGAGGTTTGGGTAAAATGCATTTAAGTGATTTAGCATATGTGACTTTATGTGTCTGATTCAAAGCAGGTGTAATGTGTGTGCTGCTGGCAATAGGTTTGGAGATACTAGTGTCTGTATGGGAGAGCTTTGCCTCTAAAGACATAGTATAATTGCATCTCTCTCATGCTGTGTCAGTCTACTTAAGAATCAGGCAATTGTCAGTAAGCATGTGATAATTGCTACATTGTCTCAGGATGCCCATTTCTACCAGGCTATCTACAGAAACAGTAGGAAAGTGCACATCCATGGTTGTGGATAATTTTTTTGTGATCTATTTGGGGTTGTGCACTTGAGGTTTGGAGTTGCTGGTCTAGGATTGGGGTAATGCTTCTGAGTAGGCAAACTAGCTGTTTTACACTCAGCTAGATACCTGAAAAAATAGCAGAGGAAGTTTTAGGTGCCTGCATCTATATAGGATACTGTAAACCACTACTGTACAGCTTAGGACAGTATAGCGATGAGTTAGAGATAAATCCCATCAGTAAACAGTAACATGCAGTATAAGTATACATAAATAACCTATGATTGGATGGGAGAACAGAAATTCACCCCGGGGATCACATCAGTCGCCCTGCTAGACAGGTGTCCAGGGAATAAATAGTGTGGGAAGAAATAGCCAGGGAATTGTTATGGCTAGGCTTGTATAGGCCCTAGGGCTGATAGCCTAGTACCAACCTATGAACTTATATATATATATATATATATATATACATATGTGTGTGTGTGTGTGTGTGTGTGTGTGTGTGTGTGTGTGTGTGTGTAGATATATATATATATATATATATATATATATATATATATATATATATATATACATACATATATATATATATATAGATATATATATATATATATGTATATATATGGGTCACCTTCATTTGACCGAAAGTTAATTTGCCTGACAGAAATTTCAGGCAGCCCAATTGCCTGACAGTTCATTTGCCCGACAATTAGAAAAAGGCAAATATAAGGTATATGTCCTTTTCCCCACAGTA
This sequence comes from Protopterus annectens, assembly GCF_019279795.1. Taxonomy (NCBI): domain Eukaryota; kingdom Metazoa; phylum Chordata; order Ceratodontiformes; family Protopteridae; genus Protopterus; species Protopterus annectens. The sequence continues at coordinate 1,329,985,082 of NC_056731.1, read as the reverse complement.
GTGTGACCCTGGAGTTATAATATTTAGTTAGGGGGGTGGGGGCACAGCCTCCCACACTGGGGGTTGTGGGGGCAAAGCCCTCCCACCTACTTTGCTTTTATTGAACAATAAAAAGCCAAAGTGGAAAATATAAAACCAAAGTAGGTAGGGGCTTTGCCCCCCACACCCCCCAGTGTGTGGGACTGTTCCCCCACCCCCCCAACTAAATATTATAACTCCAGGGTCACACTTCTGTGGGGAAAAGGATATATACCTTGTATTTGTCTTTTTCTAATTGTCGGGCAATGAACTGTCAGGCAAATGAACTGTCAGGCAATTGGGCTGCCTGAAATTTCTGTCAGGCAAATGAACTTGCAGTCAAATGGAGGTGACCTATTTATATATATATATATATATATATATATATATAGAGAGAGAGAGAGAGAGAGAGAGAGAGCTATATATATATATATATATATATATATATATATATATATATATATAGATATAGATATACATAGATATAGATATAAGCCTCAGATCCTGCAGCAATTCACAGTTTTCTCTTCTCTATACTGTGAGTGATACTTCAAGACTAAGGTTGCCAGATTAAGTAAAATGCAAACAGAAAAAGTACAATTGAAGTATAATAAATGAGGCTCAGATCATGCAGCAATTCACAGTGCTTTCACTATTGTCAGTGACACTACAAGACTAGACAAAGGTCCCCAGATCAAGTAAAATGCAGCAGTAAAAGTGCAGTAGGAATGTAATAAAAAGGTCTCCGATCCTACAGCAATTCATAATTATCTCACTATTTTGAGTTATAGTTCAAGACCAAACCCCAGAGACCAAGTCAAATGCAAATGATAAAAAAACACTAGAAATTAAATTAATGATGCTCAGATCCTGCAGCAACTATCAATTCTCCCACTACTGTGAAGGATTCCACAAACCTAATGTCCCAGACCAAATCATAAATGCAGACAGTTGACTTTTGGTTAAAACAAGGAAAAATGCAGAAAAGAATAATACACAATTTAGATTAACACTATAAATATTGCCATTGTGCATTAGTTGAAAGGGATCATATGAAAAAGAGGCTCACTCAAAGAGTCTGATGGAAGTGCCTTATCAATATGAGCTATCAGTGTTGTAGAAATAGCACCTTGAGGGGCTTGCAAATTTTAATTTACAGAAGAGGCAGTCAAATAAAAAGCCACCAAGTTTAAGCACAAGAAGAATTGGACAAGTGTGTGGGAAAAATCCAAACGTCAATGCAGTCGAATGGCAGTTTTAAACCCAGAGCTCTTGCAGCTGAAAAAGAATGCAGGTAAATACCTTAAATAAGAAATCTATTTTGTCAGCTCCTCCCAATAATTAGCTAGATCTGATTCCTATTTAGTCAATGAATGCAAAAGAAATGTTTCCTACTGACAC